>NC_065570.1:67928101-68233804 GCF_937616625.2 Mercurialis annua
AATCCAAAAGCTGGTATCTGAAAACAAAAAGAAATAGTAACTCGGTTGCATATCATATGTCAACCACCATAGGACATTTTTTTTTACATATATACGTGATTCAAGGCTGTCTGAAGATGAAAATGTCTGAATAAGTTCACATGAGCAACACCACTTTCCAAATGTCTGCAAAAAACTTTTTGTTTTTATTTTTATTTTTAGCACATTAAATTACTGATTTCTGTTTTAAAATTCCCTAAAGCTATACTGCCTATACATGCATCACCAGCCATACAACTCCAATGCACTAAGATGAAACAGTTTCAGCCGCACTAGTTTTCATATATAACAGAGTAAGACCATCATTAGGAGTCTACAACTTAACAAGACTAAGCGACTACAAAGATGCTCGGCCAAGAACAATCAACATATGGTTCCTAGCCTGCTCAAAGATGATCATAACATACAAAATACGAATAGTTATACTCTATTCAGCCAGTAGAAATCCAAAAGCAAGAAGAATCGAATATCACAAAAAATCAGTTTCCTCTTTTTTCTAAATTTTCAATTCTGGGTAATGACGGCTTTTTACTCTAGTTTAAAGTCATCAATTTGTATTGTCTGAAAATCTTCAATCTGAGATATCCATCAATAACATAAACACATTCAATTTTGCACAGTTTGATAAAATTAAATACCACAAATGGAAACACGTTATAAAATTAATTAACCTGAACTAAAAGAGGAATATTTCTTTTCTCATGCTTTAACAATTTCTTTAAACACATTCATGCTTCCAAACTTAGATTATTTAGTATATTCCACTCACTAGTTCTTCAATTCCAACATCTCAATGTCCTTAGAACTCTAAATTCTCTCCTATATCTATCAAACTTCAGTATAGCTCTCATTATTTTGCTTCATGCAAATAATTGACATCATCTTCTTGATGATGTTTCCTAAACTTACAATTTAATTTTCCTATTAATCTGCATTCATGATTTTTTATTTCTTACCTGAGCATCCATTGCAAAGCTATAAAATTATCCTTCACTACTAAGCAGTGGCGAAGCCACTAAGGGAAAATGGGGTGGTCAATTGATCCCATTTTGAAAAAGTTACATTAAAATATTTTACTAATTAGTCTATGACTATGTTATATTCATTTTTAATTTATTGAACACCTTAGTCTTTAAATTTATACTAATTTATAACTCGCTCCTGCTACTAAGCATAAAGCATCTTTGGTCATTCAAATCAAGATAATATCTGATAAGAAACTTAAGCACTTGGGATCTTACCACCAAATAAGTGTACCAAAACTTATTAGAAATAATGGACGTGAGTTGCACAAAGCTTGTAATGTAGATAATGTCATGCAAATAGCTGCAAGAAATTACCAAGACCAAAAGTGAGATGGCAATCTTCTAATAATGAAAACTAGCAATATGCATAAGGCTTTAGATCAAATAAATAAAGCTAAAATTATTAAGGAAAGAAATTAAACCAGAACAAGAAAAGCTAAACTTACCTTCACTAAAACAGAAAAGTGTCTTTTTTGTTTTAATTAAACAGCAAAGTTCAATGAGCCAAAATTACATGAAAAGGAACCTAACTTGCTCAGTTAATAACAAATGCTTTCTAAGCACACACTCTCCACTATTAATTGTTGGCTGCCACTATTCCATAGTTGATAATGATTGGCGAAGAACAGTCAGATGGCACTGGTTTCTTACTAAACAGCAAATGCAATAAATCAAAAATTAACGATTTCTCACATACTCAAGAACATAAAAATCATGTTTTATAATCTGAACTGGTCAATTAAATTGATATTGATTAGGCAGGAATCAATATGTTATTAATTATCTAATAAGTAATCACCCTCTCATTAGAAATTCAATACTCCTAATAAATTCCCAGTACTTACTTTTGCACGGAAAAGGTAAATTATGATCTAAACATTACTCATCATGTTCATCCAAATACGAGCACATCCAAGTCGATAACTCAACCATACCAATGAAATAAGACATAGGTACATTAGATTTATTCTTCTCCCATACACTGAAACAACTGTTATTTAGCAGCCAAAACAAGTTATTATCAATTTGAAACTTACCCACAAATACCGCCGGTACTCATATCAAAACCGCCATCAAGAAGCTCCCCATCATCAGCATATGCAGGTTTAGCCATTGAAGCAAGTTGTTGATAAGGAAGATAATAAGCAATAGAGGTCAAAACTAGCCCCAACCAATGTCCCCAACTAAAAGTTGAGTGAAAAATCAGCATTCTCACCAACACATAAATTACCTACATCATCAACACACACTATCATTATTCCAATATTATATTATCATCACTAACTAAACAGCAACAACACACAAAAAATTAAAGTTTTTGATAAATTGACAATAGCCCAGTTCATAATTATACCCAATTTTAACAAAATCAAAGAGAAATTGCACAATAAAGAGTTGATTTAAATGGGTATGAGTTGATTTACGTTGCAGGCGATTATGAGGTGGCGAAGATTTTTGATGTGGCGGGAGTTCTCTTCTTTGCGTTTTTTGGCTCCTTGATTTGCCATTTAATCGTCTCTGTTTCTTGTGAATTCAATTCTTTTGATCTGTTTGTCTAATGTCTAAAGCTTCAGCCTCTAAGCTAAATAATCAGTTTTGACCAAATTGAAACAGGCAAGAGCCAACAGAAGTAATTTAATTAATGAATAAAGGGTCGACGCGCTCCGTATTATTTATCCAGTTTTACTTTTTTAACAACTAATCCAACACTTTTTTTCTCTAAACAAAAAAAACTTTAAAACTTTTTATTTTTACGTCAAATTATTCTATAATTATATTTTTAAAACGCGTGAAATACAAATAGGAGGTGAGGAATGCGAAAAAAAAATTAGAAAGTTCCCTACTGCTGCGATAATATTATGCTAAACCTATATTTGCAATAAAAATATAAATTATGAATTAATCTAACCTAAAAATCAAAAAAATTGGGGTTAGTAGCTCAAAAAATTAAAATCAAAATAAATAACCTAGTGTCACAAATTCAGGAAGGAGCATTAGCCCTTTTTTCTTTGATTAATTGATTAAATAGACTCAAATTCGACCTATCTGACCCACTAATGGATAAACAAAATAAGAAAGAGTAAACGCCCCCCTAAACTTGTGACATAGGGTCATTTAACCTAATTTTTACTTTTTTAAACAGCTAACTTTAAAACTCTTCATTTTTTGGTCTGATTACCTCATAATTATATTTTTAAAACGCGTGAAATATAAATTGGATGTGAGCGATGCAAAAAAGAAATTAGAAAGTTTCCTAATTGTTGCGATAAAATTATTTTAAACCTATTTTTTACGATAAAAATATAAATTATGAGGTAATCTAACTCAAAAATGAAGAGTTTTGGGGTTAACTGCTCAAAAGTAAAAAATTGGTCAAATGACCCTGTGTCATAAGTTCAGGGGGCGCGTCTACCCTCTGTTCATAAACAAAATATAATTTTACATAAATGTCAAAAAAAATTATCGTGAAGTAAACTTCAATACATGAAACGACAGTATTAATAATATAGAGATTACAATTCCTTATCACAACGAGTGAGTGATACTAAAATCAAATGATGATACTGCAAAACAGTCATCTAGTCGGGCTTTTTGACTACCAAATAAGCCACTCAAAATATAGAGAAAATAACAAAAATATATAAAAACGGAGGAAAATAAGAAAAATACGTAATCTGCTGGAATATTACATCAACACCTGTAAAAATCCGACACAATACAAAGAATACGCACTCTCCATACAGCTGACACATCACATGGAGAGAGGAAGCGAGAATCATGCGGAAATCATTTGCCCAGCCAATTGATGCGGACTACCTATACAAAATGCTAACAACTAAACAGATTTGATTCTCACAAATCAAAATCACAACAAACACGGGATTCTTTTTTCTAATTGATCAAAACTGCCAAAAGTGAATATATGCATAAGATATACACATCATGATTCATCATCTTTTTCAAAACTAAACCATCATTGTTGAGGAACAAAGAAATTGCAAAGCTCAAGAAAAGGTAAGTGTTCCAATTTTTTTAATTATTCATAAATTACAGATCATATATGGAACCTATACTTATTATGTTTCGGCACAGTGGGCAATGTATTGTAAATAAATATATAGATTTTGAAATTGTCGGAATGATGATTCAACAAGATACAACATATTTGAAAATATATAATGGAATCGAATTAGATCTACAAGAACAACAAATTGATATCAAGTATCAAGTTAAAATTCAATATCCACCATTAAAATTTGTAGATGGTTCAAGCTTCAAGTTTTACATGGAAATCAAGAAAAATGAGAAAGACTTTATCATGTAAGATCTTTACATAGTTGTTCATAGTGATACATTACTGGTACAAGCATAATAAAAGAGTTCAAAAAGTATTTCTACAGGTATATCATATTCAAATTACACTAACAATCATCCAGTTACAGAAATGGACACGGATACATCTCTGATACAGATAGCATACAGTTGTACCTACTTAACAATCAGAAAGTATGCTACTCTTCTTGTAAAGGACGGTGTTGAAACCAGCAACATGAAGGAAAAAGAAATGGTGACAGAAGAGAAAAGTGCACAAACAGTAACTAAGCTACTACAAGAAATTAAATTAAGAGTTGGTCAATCTTTCAAAAGCAAAACAGTTATACAAACATGCATGAGATTTCATGCAATCAAGCATCACTTATCAACAAAGGACTGCAAAATCATGTCAAAAGCAGCTTCTACTGAAGTTTCTTACAACTCTAAAAATTTCTTAGATCCACTTCTTGCACTCCCAAAATTTTATATAGGTAATGCCCATGAATCTATTTGATATTATTCTTTTAAAATTATATTCTTAACTTATCTAATCATGTTTTATATGTGATATACATGGTTATATTAATATAGTGATTAGTAATATGATCGGTTAATTTATTATTTATAATAATAAATATAAAAAATACAAATTTTATACGATAAATCACACACACACACACACACATATATAAATATATATATATATTTCTTAATTATTTATTTATGTTTAAATTGTTAAGCGTGATTTTTCAATTTTTGTATTTATATTTATATAAATAAGTTAATATATAAATTATAATATTTTATATTTAATTAGAATTATAAAAAAAATTAGGTGGTTGATTAGAGAATTAAGAAATTTTTTTGATAATTAAAGTAGGAAAGATATATAGAATTTTTTTTCTCTCAATATAAATATTAGTAGTTGATTAGGATCTAAGAAGCACGGAAACTTCGATAAAGTTACGTTTTCCGTTTCGGAAACGTTTCGGAAATCGGAAACTTTTGGACACCCGTACGAAACGTTTCGGGCCGTTTCCGTAAATAATAAAAATTAAAAATTTGTAAAAAAATTAAAATTATTACCCATAAATAAAAAAATCTAACTTGTTACCCATAAATTTTACATTTGCATTGCCCACAATACATCAAATATACTTATTTGTGTTGAATTATATTATATTTTTTTGTATATTTATAAAATTTTAAATATTAGTATATTAAAATGAATTATTTTGTAATTATCATAAATATTTAGATAATATTTTTATAAATATATCCCTATATTTTTTTTATTTGCACGTTTCCCCCACGTTTCGTGTCCTTCATTTTGAAAAACTTTCGTTTCCCCGTGTCCGTTTCGTATCGTTTCCGTTTCCCGTTTCCGTTTCCGTGCTACATAGATTAGGATTATAGATAGAGCACTTTTTTTTTACAAAATAGAATCAATTATGAAGATTAAAAATTACATCAAGTGAAAGTCATATAACAAAAGTTATCTATATGATCTTTCTAAAATATGAGATATTAAATAATAAGCAACAATTCAAATACAAGCTATAAAAATTCAAAAAATAGAGAACAATCTAGACTTATGATCCCGACATTTAAACACAACGATTATGTTGAACGGGTGTTTAGATAGTTTCTTTTTCGATTTGCTCGACGAAACGCTTGAATCCGTTGAAGCCTACTATTCCGATCCCCATCTTCATTTAGATCCTAAAAAGATAGATCCACATCCTCACTATTTCTTAGATCTATAAAAGTTTGATCTAAATATCCAATAAACATTATGTTTTTGGAGATTTAAGAATATAAATAAAAGGAGGAAAATAAAAGACCTTATTATTTATTCAATAAAAATAAAATAAAGATTCAAATCAAAACTAAATTTTAATAAGGATTTATTGAAGGAATAGTAGATTTATAATAGTTATTAAATTAGGCGGAGAGAAGATGATTTTTCGATTAGCCGGAAAAATCATCTTCTCCTACCTTTAGTACAATAAAAAAAAGTGGAGTTTTTTTTTTCAGGGAGAGTAACTTTTGAGAGAGAGAGTCTTTTTTTTGCAATTTTTTTTTTTAGATAGAGCACTTGACCCGTAGAAGAAAGTTGGTTAGAGCCGCAACAAGTCTTAAAAAGACGTTTGTCGTAAAGCAAATGGCCAATGGTGCCTCATGCTTTTCATAGCATGATGAAACTTGCAGAGATACCATCATCTACTTTAATGTTTAAATATCCCTCCATCCCCTACTCGGCTAAACGGTTTTATAATTAATTCGAATATTGCAAATTTATTTTTAAATAATTTTTATTTATTTATTTATTGTATGATTTTATTAGCTTATTTAATATTAGTAATATAATAAAAGGAAAAAGACAGAGTATAATATAAGAAGTTAAATTAATTTTCTTATTTCTAATTTGATTTTTCAGTTATTTTAATTTTTAAAATGTCTAAACCGAATATAAATTGAAAACGTAGCTTCTACACAAATACAAACCTAACCAAATATATTCATTTAATAATCGAACTATTATTACAATTTTAGTTTGGTTTTCCTGGTTTAATTTAAGAGTCAGATTTGATTTTTACACACATCTAATTCTTTCATTTTAATATTTAAAATAAGAATTTAATGTTAAAAATAAAGCAAACCTAAATTTTTATATTTTATCACTTTTTATGCAGTTTTTAGCAGTATCAATAATCAATAATGTAATGCTAAACAAATAAACGAACATTACGTAAAGTATTTTATTTTAGCATATGATTCATATATATGTTAATAAACATGACTGTTAAAATAAAAATAATATTTTAAAAGGTGAAATTACATAGAAAATAACAAAAATAATAGTATCAAGTTAGTAATATATTTATTGGATTACAAAATATTTTATGAATTAGATTAGAATATTAGAAATTAATTAAATTTTTTGAATATTTTATAAGTTGAATTATGATCATTAATTATATTAATCGATAAAATAATATTAAAAAACTTACGTAAATATGTATATTTTCAATCTATTTAAAATAGGATAGATAGAGATATAAATATAGATAAATTTATTTTTTTATTAAAAAAAATATAGATAGATAGTAGATAAATAGATAGATAAGACATAGTTGACCAATAAAGACTGTACATTATATATTTTAAATTAGATATAAATTAGAAAAACACGTTGTTTAAATAAAATAAAATAGTAGAAAATAAATCAGTAGATTAAATAATTAATTTAACAAATCAGAGTCCAACAGCAATCACAGTGGCGTACTCGATATAAATCAGAGCTTCGTGTTGTGTTGCTCCGACTAAAATCTCCTTTTTCTTCAAACTTTCAACAAAAAAACTCTTCAAAGTCTCTTCACATTAATTTATCCTATAATTGGGTACCTGTTTCTTATCTCTGTAACCCATCATCAGGTATAATTCTATGAACTTTGCATGTTAATTTAATCAATTGTTTCATCAATTTTAATTTGATTTTTGTTCTTTCCATGCCATGTTGTTGCTTCGGCTAATCTATCCGTGACTTAATTATCTTATCTTTTTAGTTTCAACAATTTAGTTGAATTGAGTTGTAAATGTGTCAGGATTTTTGTTGTTATTTTTGGCAGAGATAAAGCTGTAAAAGTTTCTGCTAATTTTAGAATGAGAAGTAGAGTTCTTCTCCGGTCAGCACGCCGACTTCTATCCGCAGTTCAAAACCAAGATTACTGTTACTATAATTCGTCTCTTAAAGCCCAGCAAAACCACTATCAATTTTTGCATACCAATTTTATTAATAATAAACCCTTCAGTCGCGGTGATATATTTCTTGGCTTGAATTCTATCGTCAATTCAAGAACTTTATCTTCGGATGCTGCCGTAAAGCTTTCGAATGGCGGTATGTTGTTGCTTTCCTTTTGAGTTTTGTAATTAGAGAAGGGAATTTAAGAATCTGAAAACGAATTGCTGATTGTAGTTGGGTTTGTGTTTTCTATGTTTTTATTGGTTCAATCCACAGATGCGAGCCGAGGAGGGCCTCTTGTAGAGTACGAAAGACGAATTGCTGCTGGTGAGCTGATGGATGGTGATAGCTGTCAGGTATTGCTGTTAAATTATAATGCCCCAACTGTATATGTATGTGATGATTGTATTTTCTACGATTTCAGTTTCATATTGGAGATTGGGAAATAAGAAGATTCGTGAAATATACTGGAAATTTAGCATCTTTAGACTAGTTTTTTTAATCGTCTTTGTTGATAAATAGTTGTGAAACCATCTATAGTTTGTGTTCAGCAGAGCTAAATATAAATTTTACTGTGGCTTGTGGGTTAAAAATTACTTGCATGGCTGAAGGTATACTAAACCTGATTTTCACAGGTAGGCACTTTAAGAGAGCTTCAAAGGCTTTATGATGCGATTTTTGAGTCAGCTGATGCTTGCAAGTTGGACCGCTACACTGCTTCTGACAAATCAGGAAGGTATCTTTTTTCATTGTGTTCCTCATGTTATGTATTTCCTTTTCCAAGTTATGTTAGATTATGGCAGGTATCTGTTCTACTTCTTATCTTGCAAATGTCTATAATTTTGTTTCTAAATTGGGAGAGAGATTTTAATTTCACATCCTACTTCGCCTGTTATGGCTCATCACGCTATTTTTATTCACATTCAGGAGTAGGTGGTTGTGGTCGCGTTTCTTGCCACAATCTTCATATTCACCGGTTAAAGGACTATATCTTTATGGAGGAGTGGGCACTGGGAAGACTATGTTGATGGACTTATTCTTTGATCAACTGTAAGCTTGTCATGTATTTTTTTTTTTACTACAATACTGTGGAATTATTGAGAAATTAATAATAGTATGCAAAAGTTTAGCTTGTCATTCATGTGATGCTGATTCTCTTCCCAGGCCTGACAATTGGAGGAAAAAGAGGATCCATTTTCATGACTTCATGTTGAATGTCCATAGCCGCTTGCAAGTAAGAATCTAGTTCTCGCTTTGATATCCTTAAAGATTTGTTGTCGGACATAAAGTTTCCAAGTTAGCTTTTTGGTAGCTAGAGTTATTTATTTCTCATCATAGTCTGTCTGTTAGATTGTCTACACTGGTAGGTTTTCTGAAAATATTAACACATATGGAGCATATGATTAATTACTAATACTATTATTTTCATTTATTCTATGTTTCCATCCAAATTCTAGAATTAGAACTTTCTAATTATGAACAGGCTGCGAGTTTACTCCAGTTTTCAGATATTACCCTGTCAACAGTGCTTTCTTATCTGAAACTTGATAAGTTAGATGAAGTGATTGTTAAACTGTTGCAGAAACATAAAGGCGTGGCAGATCCACTTGAAGTTGTGGCTGGAGAAATATCTGATGAGGCTGTTTTATTATGCCTGGATGAATTCATGGTATAATAATGGTTTCCCTATGCTTGTTGGTTGAATCTATCCATATACTCTCTTATGATAATATACTTATATACTATGAATGGTCTTTTACAGGTGACTGATGTTGCTGATGCATTAATATTAAATCGTCTATTTGGACATTTATTCAGAAATGGCGTTGTAAGCTTATTTTAATTTAGTTTCATGTACGATCTTCCAAGAATAATATAAAATTGTAACTCATGTGCTTATGCATAATGGAAGCAAGTGTAGATTCTCGTTGCAACCTCAAATCGGGCTCCAGATAATTTATATGAAGGTGGATTACAGAGGGATCTTTTTCTGCCTTTCATCGCAACTTTGAAGGTATGCACGTGTATAAAACCTTACTGGATTGCTACGCTAGGTGAACTTCTTGTAAGATCATGTATGTTATCCTCATTAAATAGGAGAAGTTAATATCTGGTTTGGTTTGTATCTTTGTAGGAAAGATGTGTGAGTCATCAAATTGGTTCATCAGTAGACTACAGGAAAATGACATCGGTGAGTTATATTAATCTCTATTGATTTGCAAACAGTTTGTAGCTGTTGATTTTCACATTTAGTTAAATTTCGTCAACTTCATTTAATATAATGGCCTGCAGGCTCAAGAAGGATTCTACTTTGTTGGCGAGGATTTATCAGACCATCTTAAGCAGAAGTTCCAAGAATTAATTGGGGAGCAAATCGCGGTTCCTCAAGAGGTGGAAGTAGTAATGGGAAGGAAATTACTGGTATGTGCTGTTATGCATTATACTGAAGTGTAGAAAGTAGTGACTGGCAATCTGATTTGTTTATTTCTAAATCCAATCAGGTTCCACTGGGCGCTAATGGATGTGCATTTTTTAACTTTGAGGAACTTTGTGACAGACCTCTTGGAGCTGCAGATTATTTTGGATTGTTCAGTGAGCTGCACATTATAATTATGATAGATTTTTCAAGTTTGTTATGCAGCTTTTTCTAGGATCAAGTCTAACTGGAATTTGTTATCTTCTGTCTCTGTGTAGAGAACTTTCATACCCTGGCATTGGAAGGTATCCCGATCTTTGGGCTTCACAATAGGACGGCAGCATATCGCTTTGTAACTTTGGTAGATGTACGTGTATCCTTTCCTGATTGGTTGAATTTCAAGTTTGGATCTTATTGTATGAGCTTTGTCTCACTGTAGACATACAGATGCAAGAATCTTACAAAAAAAAGATTCCTCAAAAGTCGTTTTCTATGTTTATAGGTGATGTATGAAAACAGGGGCAGGCTACTGTGTACAGCTGAAGGAAGTCCCGTAGAACTTCTCCAAAGGGTAATTACAGTTTCTGATGCACAGCAAATGGCACCGAGAACCTCTACAAGATCAAGAAGAAACGATGAAGTTGATTTATGTGTAGACAATGAACTCGGATTTGCTAAAGACCGGACCATTAGCAGGTAATTTTGGTATTCAGATATTGTGAAACCATTTGATTTCTATATGCAGTTAATATTGCAGTTTCTACTGGTTCTACTATGCACAAATACAGGCACAAAACCGAATTACTTTATCTCTTTAACCAAACCGAACGAAAAATCAATTTTAATTAAAATTGAATTAACCGAATCAATCAACATCTAAAAAATGCAATACGGAACCGAATTTCTCATAACTCTTGTACTTAGTTTATATTAAAATTGGTGATCTTTAGAGAATGTGATAGAAAATGACTAGAAAATGACAGATTTGTTTCGGTCGGTTTGAAAATATAAAAATATTGGTTGTTCGATTCAGTTCGATTTTGAAAGGAAAAAATTGTAGTTCATTTTTGGTAGATACCAAACTGAAAAATTATCAAGTCAAAATTTTGATTCAGTTTGAAGCGAATACACAATCCTAAATCTGGTACTTCCGATTCTTCAACTGTGATATTTGGATTGACATTAAGTGAAGTTGGAAAGTGTACTTGGAGGTCTAGTAGACGGAAAATTTCCTTCTTTCAGTAATCTCAGATTGGCTTTACATGGGTTTACAACTTTTCTTTTCAATGTTATCCACCAGTATATTGCACGGAAACCTGCCGAGTCTTATGTTTTGGTGTTTCATTTTTTGTTTTCAGCATTTTCTGAATCTTCAAAAGTTTAAATTTACGACTTATTTATAACATTTTTTTATTTTTCATTTCAGCGTTTTCTGTTAAAGTTTCCGTTTCTGTATTTTGTAATTTTTTCTGCTGCTAATTGTGGATTGTGTAATTTACCATTCAATGCAGATTAACAGAAATGAATAGTAAAGAATACTTGGAGCAGCATGCTGCCGCGTTAGCCTCAAAGCAGCACTGAGGCTGCCGAAGAGAAAGGACCCATTTACCATTATTCCAATTTCCAACCCATTGTTGTCAAAATAAATTAGGTTTTAACCAATTGAGTTTAGGTTTTATTAAAATCCTTTAGTTAGTTGAATAAAACTAACTTATTGTCTGTGAATTACAGCCTTAGCAGGTTGATGTAACAAAAATATTCCAGATGTGCTTATATATACTTTTTTTTTCCAATAACTGTATTCAATTGAAATGCCAATAATTATTAGAGACACAGAATATACATATTTCATTCCATTTTGATTTAATGTCACCATATAATTTTTTTTCCATATTTGGAAAAAAGAGAGGCAATTGTCTTGTTCTTTATTTTCTGTTTTTTCTGCTTTTCGTAATATTTTTTAAGTGCAATTGTTCTTTTAAGAAACGAGACAAATCAAATCATAACTAGATTGTCATTAATTTGAAGCAATAAAACAACAGTTACATATATTTAAAAATGAAAAGCACTATTCTTAGCACCAAAAGTGATATTCTGCTATAATTTTAAGGCTTAATTTCTTAAAAAAAATCCACCTTGCATTTTTTTCGTTTATACCCCTGACCTTATAAAAACACCATTTGTACCCAATTTCGAGTTTTTATGTTTCATCTCTACCCAAAAGCATTAAATTGTACTTTTTTCATTTGAAAAAGAGTTTAAAACAATCCTTCATTTTTAACTTATATATTAATTATATTAATGTTATTAATAGTACAAAAATACCATCTTCTTCAAAAAAATTAAAAATAATAATAATTTTTTTAATTTTTTAAAAAAATATTTCCGAATTTTTTTTTAATTTTTTAAAAAAATATTTCCGACAAAAAAATTAAAAATAATAATATTTTTTTTAATTTTTTTATTATTTTATAAAATTAAAAAAATTAATTAATTATTTGGATGTATTTGATTATTTTTTAAGTTTAAGGATTTATCTGTATATTTTAAAATAAAAAAAAGTATGTTTTAAACTCTTTTTCAAATGAAAAGAGTACAATTTAATGGCTAATAATCCGCCATGGCCCCTGACTTTAGGGGTACCTTACGCTAAACCCCCTGATCTAAAAAAACCTGCCGTAAACCCCTTAAATTTTATCTAATAATCAGCTAAACCCCTTTTCGCATAAATTGACCAAAATACCCTTTAAATCTATAAATAAATACAAACAAACCAGACAACTTCAATCTAACCACACTTAAAACCGATCCAATCAAATCAAACCGAACAATAATCAAACCTAAATTTATTTAAAAATTAAATAAATAATTATTTTTAATTTAAATAATAAAAAAAAAATTCAATCAGGTGAGCAGACCCACCGGCGTGGGTCTGCTGGGTGAGTCTGCTCTCCGGTGAGCAGACCCACCACGGTGGGTTTAAATTAATTTAAAAAAAATTATTTTTTTATTTAAATTAAAAATAATAGTTTATTTATTTTTTAAAATTAAATGAGTTATTATTTGGATAATTTTTTTGCGGCAATGGACGGTGGTGGCCGAAAAAAACCGGCGGCGGTGGGTGGAAGTTTTCGGTTGGATAGTTTGATTTAATTGAGTTGATTGGTGATTTAAGTATGATTTGGATGGTTTATGTCTGATTTGATAAGATAATGACTTTAGATTTGGTTAGATTAGGTTGGTTTGGTTTTTGTTATTGACCTTAGGGGTATTTTAGGTATTTTTGAGAAAATAAAGGGTTTGGGGCTGTTTTTTGGGGCGGTTTTAGGGTAAAAGGGGTTTAGCTGATCATTAGGTAAAGTTTAGGGGGTTTACGACAGGTTTTTTTAGATCAAGGGGTTTAGCGTAAGATACCCCTAAAGTCAGAGGCCATGGCGGATTATTAGCCCAATTTAATGCTTTTGGGTAGGGATGAAACATAAAAATCCAAAATTGGGTATAAATGATGTTTTTACAAGGTCAGGGTATAAACGAAGAAAAAGTACAAGGTGAGGGTTTTTTAAGAAATTAAGCCTAATTTTAATTATTTCAATTTTTACAATCATCTTGTCTGCAATGATTTGACGACCATTCTCTCATTTCTCAATATTAGAAATTCAATTAACTTATGCAGTTTAGGCTTTGTAAGAATTTGGAACTTTAAAATATGCTTAAAGATGTTGTTTTACAAGTTTTTTCTCCATCAACAGTCTTCTTTTACGAGTGTATTTAAATAAATACAAATGTTGCAAATAATTTTTATTTATGAATTGTCATTATCTAAATTTCTTTTTTTTCTTTTTTTTAGACATATGCTTCTGAAAGAGGTATCTTTCAATTCAAACAATCCTTAACTTTCATTTTCCCACGATCATTTAGTTGGACTACTCCATCATCCATATTCATTACTATACTAAAAATTTATGGCTTAGCAATCGAATAAACAAATGGTGCTCAAAATATTATAAAAATTGTTAAAGGTAGTTTTTTTTTCTTATCTTAATTTGAGATGGTTATATTTATTGCCATTCATTTAATAAAATTATTCATCTTTAATTTTTACGAATATATAATTAGATCGTTCATAAAATAGCCATTAAATTCATATTTATTCATTTTTATTTGGAACAACGCATTATTTCTTAAGATGATCATTTTTCTATCTATATATTGTTATTTTTGAAAAAGAAAAACTAAAGAAGGCGGAGTACATCATAACGGTTTTACAATAGACCATATCCAACTGTAAGTTAGGACTACGGCTGAGCCGAACCAGACCCAAAAATTAAACTGAACTTTGTTGTTTGGTTCGGTTTTTTGGTGAAAACGGTTTGGTTCGGTTTCTACTTTAGGTAAAGTCTGATGTTCAGTGTTCGGTTTGGTTTGGGTGTTCTGAAAATAAAAAAATAAAAAAAAAACTGAATGAACCGAACATTAATATAAAATATATAATTTAAAAAATAATAATAATAATAATATATATATATATATATTTTGTCTTTACATCTTAATTATTGTTGATATATGAATTAATAATTGTTATTTAAACATATATGGAAGCATAATTAGACTCTAATTATTTAATATTTAAATTAATTTTAATATAAAAAATAAAATAAAAAACAAATTCAGTTTTAACTGAACCGAACCGTACCGAACTGAAATTTATAGTTTAGTACAGTTCGGTTTTTTTGTCTATAAACTAAAAATTTGATTTGGTTCGGTTTGAAATTTTTTTACTCATCCCTTTAGGACCCTAATTCAAGACCTGGCTCTCCTCAACTTGCACTTTTTCATCCTCTCCCTCTAGGACACGAACCGATACTCAACCCTTTGGTTCGTGTCCTACATTCGCAAAAGAGAGAGTACTAACCTCAGACCACCACCTCCTAGAAATGGAGTTAGCTTAAAAAAAAGTTGATTTAATCAAATTTAAAAAATAAAACAATTGATTTTTAAAAAATTATAAAAAATTAATAATTGTAATGCAGAGTAAAAATAATAAGTATCCCTTAATTTACCTTACAAGAGAATAATAGATATGATGTTAAAAATATAAAATAATGTACCAACGGTAAACGGTTTGATATCGCTTAAACAAGGTTTCAGGTTCAAGTTTTATGAATGCAGAAAATCCCTGCTGACAGACACACTCACCATGTCTGGTGCGCAACGCGGTCGGATCTGGATTACTCAGGGCGAAGCCCTGGAAACCAAATGAGCACAAAAAATATATAAAGTAATGTATAGTTTAAAGAACCAACGAGCTGTAGTTCAAATGGTATAAGCGCTGGACAACAAACTGTCAAAGTCGTGGGTTCGTTTCCTCTCACAAGCGTTCCCCCCTCTCCAATTATCAAAAAAAAAAATGTATAGTTTAAAGAGTTATACTCACTAACTCTTTATAGTAGTCTCTCACTTTTTCTTTTAAAAAAATCCAACCGCCAATAGTTTAATTTTTTATTTTTTTCGACTGCCGTTAATGGTTTGATATTGTCGTTGGCGGTAGTTATTTTTTTTTCTGTTCACTTTATTTCCATAAAATTAAATAAATAGCCAACTCTTTTATTTTTATTCTTGATGGATTAATATTTATTGTTGAAAAGTGAATCAAAGATAAACTGAATACCTTTCAACAATGAAGATGAGATTATTTATGCGTTATATTTGTTTTTTTTACTGTTGTTTTCTATTGTTTTTTGCCTGTTCTATGTGAAATGTTTGTTATCCTTTTTTGTGAAAGATTTATTATGCCTTTTAAAAAAGGTTTGTCAGGTGGTTGTTGATGTGGAGGTTATGGTCATAGTTTTTGATATCGAAAATCAATTAACAGACGTTGAAGAAATTTGATCGAGAACTGCACTTAATTGACGAAACAATTAGTAATTTAATTTTTATTTTCGTAAGTACATCTGTGAATCAGACAACGCATGTTAGTGTAAACAGTGTGTTCCATGTCAAGTCATCAGATTTAATTTTTGAATTTTCCGAATTTTTTACAAATGAAATTTTTTTTAGATTCTATTTTATAAAATTTGACGTATTCAATAAGAAAATAAACTCTAAATAGTAGTATTATGCTATTGTAATGCGTTCAATTATTTTAACAAGTGTCCTACCTTCATGATGCTTAAAAAAATATAAAAATATGGGTTTATGTCAAAAAAAAAATCACGAACTTTACATGTTTTTTATTTTAATCTCGTAGTTTAAATTTTGTATTCACGAACTACCAGTTTTTTTCAAATTCATACACGGCGCTGAGGTGACACTCATTCATTGGTGTAAAGTGACTTCCACCTCAATGAATTGCACTAATGGAGCCGTGACACCTCAGCACCGTGTATGAATTTAAAAAAAAATGATAGTTCGTGCATGAAATTGAGAAAAACTGCGTGATTAAAATGAAAAAACATGTAAAATTCGTGAATTTTTCTTAACATTATTCCTAAAAATATTTATAAATGAATATTTTAGCGTTAAATTCGTAATTAATAGAATATATAAAAAAAAGCGGTGAGTTTCCATTTTAATATAATACAAATAATATAAAATGATAAAGACACTGTTGACATCGGCCCAAAAAACATGGTTATCAAGTGATGGGCTGTCAAGGAAGAGAGCATAATGGGCTGCAATGGGACCGGGCCCATATTAGCTATTTTTATTATTGCCTTTAGATTTTTAGCTGAGTTAGACTTTTAGTCTTATCAGGTTAGGGTTTAATTAAGTGTTTTAGTTTTAATTCGCTTCTTTTTCCTATTATTAGGGGATTTGTCCCTATAAATAGTGATTTTTATCAAATTAATAAAGACAACACAAATCAATCAACAAAAACACAATCTCAAAGCCCTGTGCTTTTCTATCCACAACCCCTGCGGTTGGTTAACTTAGGAGTAGATGGACATCAATCCCGCTTAGGTTTCTTAACCTCCGGATCGATACTGTTAGATTTAGTTTAGCTGGTTACTTTTGTTTCGTTCGCGGAACACGTTCGCCTCGCGGAACACGTTCGCCTCGCGGAACACGTTCGTTTGCGAGACACGTTCGTTTGCGAGACACGTTCGTTTGCGAGACACGTTCGTTTGCGAGACACGTTCGTTTGCGAGACACGTTCGTTTGCGAGACACGTTCGTTTGCGAGACACGTTCGTTTGCGAGACACGTTCGTTTGCGAGACACGTTCGTTTGCAAGACATATTTGTTTGCGAGACAAGTTTGCAAACATCAGAGGAGATCAGCTCATCGAGCCATTTGGCCGATCGGCGGATCATGACAAGTTTGCAAGACCTGTTTTGCGAGACCTGATCGACTTGACCGATTAAAGCATCAAACCAAAACAGATCCCAATCATAAATTCAAAGATTCGAGTGGCGGATTATTTCCACGCGAACATCTTTTGGCGACTCCACTGGGGACATGTTTATGGTTAGCACAAAAATCGGTACTAAAGAGCTAAAAGATATACACGCTCAATGAGTCGATCAAGCTTATTCGAAGGAAGCGAGACGCCATGAGATTTAGACTCTGATTTGGAAGCGATCATGACCAAGAGAGACAAGAACCAACTGTCGCACGAGGGAACTACTATACCTCCCACAGAAGGAAAATCGGTCGATCTCATAGTCAAAAATTTCAACCAATTCGAAGATAACGATTCGAGTGACGATAATCGTTTCCTATCCCCAAATCCTTCAACATTATCAATGGCCGATTCTATAACCATGAGGAATAAGATCACGCATGAAAATCGGCCAAGATATTATGAAGGAGACCAATTAGCGAGAGCCATGAAGACCGTACTTGACGAAAAAAATGACTGTTCAAAGAGAGATCAAGTCGGACATAGGAAGAAGCCTATTAAGTATAAACGGTATTATGTCAAAAGTCATGGCTCGACAAAACATCGCCGAGACTACCATCAAGATGGTTGATCTTGGCTACACACCAACACGGATCGGCTCGCAAAGAGGGACTGCCGATCAGACGCAACCGATCAATCGATCTGGTATGAAGTACGATGCTGCAGATCACAGAAATGATGTGAGATACATGGAGTATTGTGTGGCCAATCACAATAATGCTTCAAGCCATATACATAATGGTGCAGTTGATCACAATAATGCTTCAAAACACATGAAGTATGGTGTGGCCGATCATTTGGCGGATCAAATCCAGACACCGAAAGAGATCAGCTCATCGAGCCATTTGGCCGATCTGATCAAAACACTGGAGATCACCTTGTTGAGGTATTTGGCCGATCTGATCCAAATGTCGGAGGAGATCACCTCGCCGAATCATTCGGTCGATCTGATCAAAAAGCCGGAGGAAATAATCTCTCTGAATCATTTGGTCGATGTGATCAAAACACTGGAGATCACCTCGTCGAGGTATTTGGCCGATCTAATCCAAAACGGAGAAGGAGATCAGCATTCGAGTTCATTGGCGGGACGACTGCTTGAAGATCGGTCCGATATAATGGTGATCATCTTTACAAAGGAGATCAGATTATCAAGTATATTTTGTCGCGCCTTAATGTGAGATCAGATTGTCAAAAAGGCGATAAGGCATATGACTCATTTTTAAGAACGAATCAAGACGCTGGGGGGCAAGGCCGACTTGGTGTATATGGATGTCAAGGAACAAGTAATTTGATATCGCCGATCGAAAAGATGAAGAATGGAGTAAGCTCA
Organism: Mercurialis annua; assembly: GCF_937616625.2. Classification (NCBI taxonomy): domain Eukaryota; kingdom Viridiplantae; phylum Streptophyta; class Magnoliopsida; order Malpighiales; family Euphorbiaceae; genus Mercurialis; species Mercurialis annua. Next base: position 67,947,373 of record NC_065570.1, read on the forward strand.
TTCGGCGTTCTGCTGGTGAGACATGATCATTTTGGTTCGCTAGTGAGACTTGATCACTTTGTTCCGCTAGTAAGGTATTTGATTATTTCGGAAACATGGTGTTCAAGATTATGGTTTTTCATAAAATCATAATATGACGGTATTCTTGTCGATCATATACTTTTTGTCGAGTCCAATCCGAAGTAGCCGAGTCCAATCCGAAGTAGGCTGCACATCGTCACGCGATTCAAACACATACTTGGAATAGATCATGACAAAAGGCGACAAGTCAGGGTTACAACCGCAAAAGGGGACCGACGTACCCTCCGTTGTAACAACGACCGTCGAGTTTCAGCTGCAAAAGGGGATCGACGCACCCCCGCTGGGACGACGACCGCATAGTCAAGCATCCGAACCAAGTGCATGGAAGGAGACAAATGATTATGTCTGCAACCTACCTCCCACTCGCCTCACACTATCACGTGTTGATTTTCTAACTGTACATGATTTGGCCTAAGAAAACTCCGGTTGAAGATCAGCCTAAGAAAGCTCTGGTTCTTAGAAAAAACACACCTGCCATGGTCGCACACAAGGTTACACCTACTGCGATCTTCAAAAATGGTACGACGACCATGATCGCCGACAATGGTTTACCCATCACGGATGTCAAGAATGGTAAATACAGGAGAACAGTGTTTGAGAGAATTTATGAAGTACGTTGCCCAATGTGCAAAACATGCTTCAAGACGGAGCAATATGTGTGCCGTCAACATTCGAAAACTTTCAAGCCAAAATCTGATCCGCTAGTGACAGTCACACTCGGGGGCAAGAGCCGATCATCCATAATGCAAAAATCTGATGATTAGTAAATACAAGTCGATCAGGGATAAAGTTTGCATACTTCCCGAAAATGGTGCGATACGATCAACGAAATGCATTTACGAGCAAGACCCTACATGAGTGTTTCGTGCAAAGATCGACATATTTACTTAAGAGTGTTGTCGGCATAATCTTGTTGATCGATCAGCGGCCGATCATTGGTTGTTCACACTTGTGATAAAACGCAATGATCGGCCAAACAAGAGTGTGTTGTGCGACGATCGACATCTTTACTTAAGATTGTTGTGAGCATAATCTTGTTGATCGATCGGCGGCCGATCATTAGTTGTTCACACTTGTGATAAAATGCAATGATCGGCCAAACAAGAGTGTGTTGTGCAACGATCGACATCTTTACTTAAGATTAATGTAAGCATAATCTTGTTGATCGATCGGCGGCCAATCATCGGTTGTTCACACTTGTGATAAAACGCAATGATCGACCAAACAAGAGTGTTTTGTGCAAAGATCGACATCTTTAATTAAGATTGTTGTGAGCATAATCTTGTTGATCGATCGGCGGCCGATCATTGGTTGTTCACACATGTGATAAAACTCAACGATCGGCCAAATAAGAGTATTTTGTGCAAAGATCGACATCTTTAATTAAGATTGTTGTGAGCATAATCTTGTTGAACGATCAGCCAAACAAGTGTGTTTTGTGCAAAGATCGACAACTTTAATTAAGATTGTTGTGAGCATAATCTTGTTGATCGATCGGCGGCCGATCATTGGTTGTTCACACTTGTGATAAAACGCAATGATCGGCCAAAACCTTGCTCGAGAAGCTTAATGAGACGACCGGCGGTGTTTGAACTCCATGTAACCTACGAGAAGATCGGCGATGAATTGGCTCGGTGGAGACAAAGCGGCGAAGCTTAGGATCGGCAGGTGTATTTGATCGACAGAGGTCGTGGGCGTGAGGATCGGCAGGTGTATTTGATCAACATAGGTCGTGTACGTGATGATCGGCGATGGGTTTGTTCGGCAGGTTGTGGAGATCGGCGAAGCTACTAACCCCGTGATGATCGGCGAAGGCTTGCTTTAGGGTTTAATAAGAAATTTTGGAGAGTTTCCTTTTATAGAGTCCCAAAGTGAGAATGTTGAAGGATCATAAGAGGAAATAAATGCTTGGAGATGGGCCTCTTTTTAAAAAAGAACAAGCCTATGATTTAAACAATATAAGCTTGTTGGGGGCATTGTTGACATCGGCCCAAAAAACATGGTTATCAAGTGATGGGCTGTCAAGGAAGAGAGCATAATGGGCTGCAATGGGACCGGGCCCATATTAGCTATTTTTATTATTGCCTTTAGATTTTTAGCTGAGTTAGACTTTTAGTCTTATCAGGTTAGGGTTTAATTAAGTGTTTTAGTTTTAATTCGCTTCTTTTTCCTATTATTAGGGGATTTGTCCCTATAAATAGTGATTTTTATCAAATTAATAAAGACAACACAAATCAATCAACAAAAACACAATCTCAAAGCCCTGTGCTTTTCTATCCACAACCCCTGCGGTTGGTTAACTTAGGAGTAGATGGACATCAATCCCGCTTAGGTTTCTTAACCTCCGGATCGATACTGTTAGATTTAGTTTAGCTGGTTACTTTTGTTTCGTTCGCGGAACACGTTCGCCTCGCGGAACACGTTCGCCTCGCGGAACACGTTCGTTTGCGAGACACGTTCGTTTGCGAGACACGTTCGTTTGCGAGACACGTTCGTTTGCGAGACACGTTCGTTTGCGAGACATATTTGTTTGCGAGACAAGTTTGCAAACATCAGAGGAGATCAGCTCATCGAGCCATTTGGCCGATCGGCGGATCATGACAAGTTTGCAAGACCTGTTTTGCGAGACCTGATCGACTTGACCGATTAAAGCATCAAACCAAAACAGATCCCAATCATAAATTCAAAGATTCGAGTGGCGGATTATTTCCACGCGAACAGACACATAGTAAAATTCTCAATGAAATTGTGCACTTCAATTTTATAATTAAGGAAAAATACAATGTGATACACCCAATTAAAAAGTAAACTGCCAAGTGGATGGAAAGTCCGTGCTACCATGAAGATCCATTTACAGTTACAAAACATATAAAATTGTTGAAAAGGTTCTTCAAATTACAAAGGTGGTTGTTATTGTTGTTGTTTGTTGCTATTCTCCGGCGTTTTCTCCGTAGCAGCTCCGGCCGGCAACTATTTGTATGTAAATACATTTTATATCTATGCCTCATCAGGTATTTTATTCTCTTTCAATTTATCTTTGCATGCATCCTCATCCAATATTTCTATCAATGTGTTTAAATATGATTAATCACATTTAGCTACATTTCTTTTTTCTTACTTCAATTTAAATTTTGGATTCAATTCAAGTTGAATGATTTGCCTGTCAATTTGTAGATGGTTTCTATTAGATTTGTAAATGAGGAATTAATAATTTCTTTACATCATGATAAACATTCCTTTTTATTGTAAGATTTGAATTTTTTTTGCCTTCTTTTTATTTTTCATTGCATTTTCTATGATGTGTAAACTATGCAGCAATGGTCCAAAATAATGGAATTAATGAGATTGGAATCATACGTTAGGTTTAAAAATTATGTCATTTATGCTTTACTTGGAAGAAAGAGGCTTCACTTTAATTTGAATGAAATGATCATAGTTTTGGAGATAGTAGTAAAATGTAGCTATAACAAATTGGTCAAACACTTCAAATTTAGTTAAGAAATCGCTAATCGCTAATTGATTCTTGAGTTATTGGTTATTGCTTAAAATTGAGTGTTTCCAATTGGTTTTATTTGCTATGTTTTTGCAGCAAAAATTAACTAACTCTTCTATCAGTAGTTTGCAAACAGTTATTTCTTTAGAAGTTTCAATGATTGTCTTGAAACAGAATGGCAGCTGGCGGTAGCACTCAGCAGACACTGAGAAGAGCCTTTGGAGCTTTAAAGGATTCCACGACAGTCGGATTAGCGAAAGTAAATAGCGAAAACAAGGTTATTTTCCTTGCTTGAATCTTAGTATCACGAGTTTCATTTTGCTACACTTACTTAAGTCGCAACTAGATGTTTAAAAGTACTTGAGACTAATAGTCATATGCTCCAGGGGCTTGATGTTGCTATTGTTAAGGCCACAAACCATGATGAAGTGTTGCCCAAAGAGAAACATGTCACGAGTGAGTGAATTTTATAAAATTAAAGGCTCACCGGTGCATGATTTACATAAGCTTACCAATGTTTTTATTGTTGAACCTTTCTCCTTTTGTCAGCTATCTTCAGTTCACTTTGCGCTACAAAAACTCGTGCTGAGGTAGTATATTGCATAAATGGTCTTACCAAGCGTCTTGCGAAAACACAAAATTGGACAGTAAGCTTTTGATCGATACCTAGTCTCTGTGTTGATTGAGTTTTATGTTTAATGTTTCAACTTCATTTCTAAGTGTTATCTTGGATCATATTTAACTTTTCTGCTTTCATCCTGTGTTTTTCTGAATTCAGGTAGCTTTAAAAACATTGGTAGTAATACACCGTGCAGTGAGAGAACTTGATGCTACATTCCACGAAGAGCTAGTTAATTATCGCCGCGGAGCGCGTCTTATGTTCAACCTTTCGCATTTCAGGGATGATTCAAGTCCAAGTGGTAGTTTACCTTTGCTCATTGTTCTTGTACTCAAGTTCTGCAACGTTAGGAACTAACCATGAAGAAGGTTTTTGTTTTTTAAGCTTGGGATTGTTCTGCTTGGGTTCGAACATACGCGCTATATCTTGAAGAACGTCTTGAATGTTTCCGCTTGTTGAAATATGATATACAGAAAAATCATTCAGTATGTATATCAGATTAAATTATCTTTCAATGACATTTTGGTTGCTATTATATCACATTTCTCAACTTTTGATGAAGTTATGGACCATGTTTTTTTCTGAAACAAATTCTCAACAGAGATCGATGGAGCTTGACAATCCAGCATTGCTTGAGCAGTTACCTGCCATGCAACAACTTCTTTTTCGTCTTCTTGCTTGTAAGGTATATAAATATGATTAACTTCTTTGTCATTTCATCGATAATAGTTCAAAGGATCATCAATCTGTTGTAATTCTGCAGCCAGAAGGATTGGCTGTACATAATAGTTTGGTTCATTATGCCCTTTCAATCGTAAGGATCTATCTCAAACTCGCAAAACGAATTGGGACTTCTATTATGGTGTTGTTTTATGTTACCATCTTTTATGAAGTTGCCTTTTAGGTTGCAGGTGAAAGTGTTAGGCTATATATTGCAATTACTGATGGAGTTCTTAATTTGGTCGATGAGGTGACAGTTCTGACGGCCTGATTTTTGCAATGAAACCTTATGTTCTTACAATCTGCCATGGTAATTAACAGTTAATATTTCTTGTCGCAGTATTTTGAGATGGAGCGCCATGATGCTGTAAGAGCCTTGGAAATCTATAAGAAGGCAGCTAGTCAGGTCAATGTTATGTGGAAATGGCAATATATTATTTTGGATATCAGTGAAAAATCAACTCATGTGAATTTATTTTATCGTGAAGGGGGAAACATTGTCCGAGTTCTTTGAGATGTGTAGTAGCCTTGATTTTGGACGGCGGCAGAAGTATGTTAAAATTCAACAGGTAAAAAAAATCTTGTTAGGCCTCGAGTTTTTCACTCGTGCCATTACATTGCTTACATTTTGCATCTAAGTTCTCATATGTACAAATGCAGCCTCCAGCATCATTTTTAACTTCCATGGAAGAATATGTGGCAGAGGCGCCGCATGTTTTAGCGCTCGAGTGGATACAAGTATGTGGATACAAAATTGTTATGCAGTACAACATGTTTACTTTTTACAAATTCCTTCATTTAACGTTTAAGCATCCCTGTATGCTGTCAGATAAATGACGACGAACATGGTACTCCAAGAGCAGTTCTTGCTCCACAGGCTGTTTTGTTAATTGAACAAAAACAAGAAGATGATCTGGAAAAATCCGATCAATGTGCAGACGAATCACACAGCAACCAGAATGAGGCTGCTGCAACCACTCTTGTTGCAGATCTTTTGGTTAGAATTACTTGACTTGACTTAAATTCAGAACATTTAATCCTGCTTGAATCCTCTTTGCTTCTTACTTTGGCATTTCTGTTATGTTACTGCTAGGGATTCGACGATTTAACCCAGGAAGCATCTGAATCGGATGAGAAAAGTTATATCGGAATTTCAGTTGTACCATCTGGTGAAATACTTTGTTTTTGATGGCTATTATCATTGATTCGAATCTATCATTTGATAAGCATTTCTTACGTGTATATGTCAATTAATGTATCAGGCAACTCGGTAAATAGTGAAACTAGCAACGATTCAGCATCTCAAGCTACAAGCTGGGAGCTTGCACTTGTTTCAGCTCCAAGCTCTAATGGGAATGCAGTTTCAGCAAGTAAAATGGTTAGTTTTGAAATTTATGTTTCTAATTGTCGATGAATTATTCAGCCATTAATTACATTTTGAATAGCGAGGATGATGAGTCCCGATTCATACTCTTCTACGCTGAAAGATGATTCGTGCATTTCTACAATTCAAATGCAGGCTGGTGGACTGGATAAGCTAACACTGGATAGTCTATACGATAATGCTGCGATGGTTACAGGAACCAATCAGAATGGCGCATACCAGATGGGGCAGATAGCTCCTAATCCTTTCGAGACTGGTGAATATAACGTTAACACATTTCAGGCGCTCAGTAACATAACACCAACAACAACGAATTTCCAAAAGGTACCAATGAGCCAAGAACAAGGTTTGCTAATAATACAGCACCAGCAGACAAACATGGTTGGTTTTGATTTAAATAATCCTTTTGGAAATCCCTTTGTTGATCAAAATATACCCAATTCTATAGTTGGTGAAAATGTACCTTTACATTTGCCTCAGAATGCTAACTCTAGCTTAATTTAGCGGCTTTGATTCAAGGCCGGTTTACGATGATATTTCACTTACCAGTGTTGTATACAATAAATTTGATCAAAAGGAAGGCATGGCTAGATTAATTGCAGGAATGATATTTTCAAACCCGGTTTTAGGTTACAGATTTGCGCTACATGCATCAATTTATTCTATTTTCTAGCTATCTCAGGGAAAAAAAACACTTCCATTATAACTCCTGCAAGTTACTGATCACTGCTTAAAGATCCAGCCAAACACAAATTGGAATATTAAATAAAAGATCAAAAGTTGAGCCGTACAGAGCATTGCAGCCAATTCTTTAACCAAATGAGTAGATCGATTAAGATTAAATGACTAATACGAACACTACAAACTGCGTAACACTGTCATGAAAGAACAAAAAACTTGCGAAATTATGCACAATATCATTCTATTGGACAGCTTTCAATCTGATCACATTGTTACTTCCAAGGATAAATATATCACACGACTATTTTTGGAAAGAAATAGAATAGGAACCAGTATTTGGATCTTTAACAGCTTTGAAGTTGTCCACGCTCATCCCAAATCGACCAAGAACATTGTTTCCGAGCTCCTTTAACTTTCCTGATGACAAAGAATCAGTTTAAATAGATTAAAAGGGCCAACAGAGACACGTACACATAATGGAAAAAAATATGGGATCAATGACAGCAGTATTTGAACAAGGTTTCCTGATGAAAATTAACGCATAAGATCAATCTTTTACCTCGCATCTAAAACGTTGATGTCTAAAACAAAATCATAGGCTAAAGAAAAAATATCAGTCAGGAGAGCCAAAACTCAAATAATTACCATGGGAAAATGCAAACAAACATTTTAAGGCAACTACTGCTTCAGTTGGAAAAGCATAGTGAAGTTATTCTAAGAGATGGCTCAACTCCATGGATCATAGGTTATGTAAGCAAGAAATTAAGTTTTTGGAGGTAAATCATTGGCATTGACGAGCATTTATTACATATTGGGACAAGTATGAAATGTAAATATGCACCCTTGGAATTTCAAATACCTTGAATAGCCTATGATGCTTATCCTTTTGTGTGCTTCTACTAAGAAACATAATATGATGATTTTCAAGTCCTCCAAATTAAGACTTTTCTTGAGAAATATAGAGTAGTAAAGCCTCCTATTAAAATCTATGGTGTAACTTTGCCTAACTAGATGTTTACAATTATTAAGGGAAAGAATACACACGGAAGAAACTGTCACTTTACACACGGAAGAAACTGTCACTTACATGCATTGTCTACTTACATGCCAATTATACTGATAAAAGATCCAAACTCCTTTGGCACAAATTATTTGTCCAAGACCTAGTTTTTTCAGATAAGAGCTTATAATGCGCCTATTCTCCTACTTTCTGCCATTTGTTATAGAGAGTGGAAACTAACCCAAGGATCAGGATTCAATAATTATTTTGTAGAAGCCATAAACGAGGCTTATTGTTTTTAAGTTTGAATAATACTTGATTCTAATATGATTGTCAGCTGCATCCACTGTTGACTGAGAATAGTAGACTTGTTTAGAGGTACTACCACACTGTTTTCAACTTCTCCTTTAATTCTAAATAGCTAACATCTCTGTGCATGAGTATGTGTTATGAGGGGGTAAAACAGGCGAGAGGAAGGTATAACTCTGAGATGACTATAACATACATTCATCAACAAATACTTTACACATGAACATGTAAGAACTGCAGTATAATAAAAATAGGACATACCTATTGAGAAACATAAACAGGAAAAAATGACAATTAAAAGAATTGTTAAGCTTACCAATCATCTCTTCCTTCATTTTTTCTCGCTTAATTGCAGCCAATGGCTCCAAACGATAGATGATTTTCTTAGCTTGGTCATTTGAAGGATCCAATTCTAAGATTTTTTTCATATCTGCAGGTGCACAAATTGTATTGTGAGCTGAAGTTTAAAAAATTTAAAATAAAAGAAAACAGTTCTATGACATTAAAATCCACATCTACATAGTCCATACACATTTCAAATTAAGCTTAGAGCAGCATGATAAGTTCCCAAAAAGCGAAAAGAGAAGTATTAATCTAAGCCAAAACTAAAGCATTACACGACAAGATAAGAGATCAACATGCATAAAAAAAATAAGTAATAAATAAATAACACCTCACCAGCTATAGCCTCCTCAAAATGTTCAAGCTTTTCATGAGCGTCCGCCCTTCTAACCAAAGCTTTAATGTAGGAGGAATTTAATTCTAGAGCTTTAGTGCATTCCTTGATTGTGTCCTCGTATTTTCCCTAGCATAAAATCATCCCAAAACTCAGCTCAAGACTTAATAGCCATCATACACACATACCAATTTTTTTATCAAATTCTTGCAAAACGAATATCAAATTACACCAAGGCATACATGCATACCAATTTGAAGAAGCAAACACCGCGATTCAAATGACAATTAGAACGCAACTCCGCAGAGGAAGGTATCTCATTCTCAGGTGCAACTTCCAAGGCAAGTTCATAGCTAAACAATGCCTCTTCAAATTTCCCTTCACTAAACAGCTTATTTCCTTCTAACTTCGCTTCATTAGCTTTTTCTAACGCTTCTCTCTACATTTAATTTTTACTAATAAAATAAACAAACCAGTTTTGTATTCAAAATTAGGGCAAACGAAATCAGAGAAGGATAAAAAAATTGCCGAACCTGTTTCAACTCCTCATCGATTTGATCAGACTCCGGTCTTACATTTTCTTGTTGGTCATGTTGTTGATCTTTAGTGACAACTTCTTCATTATCGCTGACGTCTCGCTCGCTCGCCGTTTCAAATCCATCGGTGTCATTTCCGTCCATGGTTGTTCCGGCGATTTTGGTAATATCCGGCGTCGTATTTGACGATGATGATGGAATTGAATCCTCTTCGGGCTCGGTCAGTAAAACCATTTTTAAATCAAAAAAAGCTTATTGAAGTCGAATCAGTTGTGTGTTTTTGAGACTCAACAGTTAAGTTTCAGTTTACAAAGATCATGAAGCCGCTAAATTTAAGAAAATAAAAAGTGGGAGCGCATTCCAGAAGAATCTGCTGTGTCATTCATTTGGGCCTAACGGCTTAAGAGAGAATCTGAACAGGCTGCATGGGCTCTAGCTATAGACCGAAAGCTAAACATGGTGTCTATAAATGAGGGCCTAGTTTTGGGCCCTTCTGTCACCCAACAAAACCCTCTCTCCACTATCTCATACCTCAAAGGTATAAATTACATTACATCATACTAAATATAATATTTGTAAGTTTTTATATTTATAAATATTTCTTATATGTTTATTATTAATATTTTTTTCCATATTTCGTGTCTTTTATTTTTGGTTATTTTTAAATTTCATTTGACCATACCCGTTTTTTGTCTTTTCTGTATCCGTGCTACCTAGTTTTTGGCGTGATTTTATATCACTATTTTGGCGTGAGTTTTCATTATTATTTTGGTATAATATTATATCATAATTTTGACACTATTTTTTTTACATAATGAAATTACTATTTTTAGCAATTACGTTTTCTATATTTTTTCTTGTGAAACATTAACAACAACGATAATTTTTTCTATAATAAAATGAAATGCATTGATTTAAAATTATATCATCTCAATATTTAGAACTAAAAGGACGATAAATCAATATTTTATGGCTATTTTATAGTTATTTTCTGGAAAAAACACATATCACTTATATATAATTACTTGTTAGTTTATTAAATCATCAATAAATATTAAAACAAAATAAGACTTTATGGCAACAATTTATTTGTATATATTTTATAGTTTTTCTATAGTTACTTTATTTTTATCTATTTTACTGTTAGATGAAAATGATTTCATCCAACGGTGAAAAATGGATAAAGTAATCTTTAATTTGTTAAAATTAATAAAGTAACTATAAAAAATGCATTGGCAAGTTGGCAAAATAATTTAATTTTGGCAGGAGTTTGGCTATTTTAGCTGTGGGTGAAGTATTGAGATTTCAAACGTCGATAGAGGAGCTATTATTCACTGACTATCATCATATCATGACATCAGAAATTTTTTATTTAATGATGATAGATTTATTTGAATGATAGCTTTTTTTAATGCGTTGTTACTATAATTGGGTGACCCATTGGTGATTAAATAAGCCCTTGCGGATGACTGTGTTTGCAGTATCATCATTTTTTTTAAACTGACTCACTCAGCTTGTTGAGGAGTCACATATTTTTGTAATTCTAACAATTCTATCAATGAAGATTAGCCTTTTTTAAAAAAAATTATTAATTTTTTTTATATATATAAAAGTACCTATTTTATGAGACTGTTTACGAGAATATAATTTTTTTTTTTACAAAAAAAAACATTTTTGTAACTTTATGTGCACAAACATGCTTTTAGAAGCTATGTGGTAGAGTTTTTTTTTTAAAATAAAAAAATATAAAAATGTACAGACTGTAATTTTTCATTTTAATTATCACAAAATACAAGCTAACTAATCGGTATTGCATTTGTATTTTATTTAAATTGGACTAGACTGAATAAGGAATCAATTGGACTGAGCTAGTAAAATCGAAAATTGAAATGTGGATAATTAAAAATTGAATTTGATTGAACTGAACCACTTTTTTTAAGTAATTAAAGAATTAATTTAGTACTTTAGGTTTGCAAGGGTTAAATATCTGGGAAATACTTACCTAAATCCGGTCCATGAAAAATTCATGGACCCATCCACTAAGATTTTAGAGAAATAAGAAGAGAGAGAAAATTGTGTTAGATTTACTAACACCTCATTAGTTAGGTGCATGGAAAATTTATAGACCGGGTCTAGATAAGAGTTTTCTTAAATATCTAATGTTATTATAGATCAATCTTGAATATCAAAACATTGATGTAATAGTCAATAACAGGAGCAGCTCAAATGTACGAAAACAGAGTGGTAGCCTTTGTCGATGTGAAATTCCTAGTCGATGTACATATTCGAGCTTTCGAAGATCAATCTACGGGTGGACGATACTTTTGCTTCAACCAAATTGTTAATACTGAGCAAGAAGCTATCAAACTTGCACAAAGCTTGAACCCTGTGATCTCTTTACCACCAAGGTAAATACTTGCTAAATTCCAAGAAATTTAACCAGTTTTTAATGAATAATAAAATTCCAAACCTTTTTTAGTTCGTACCAATCGAACTAAAACTTATGATTTTACTAGTTCTATTTCAATTTTAAAAATTGATACCAAGTCTTAGCAATTTCAAAAATTATTCAGTTGATATGTGACAAACTATATTGAAAATTATTCTTTAGAAGTCATTGTAAAACTACGAAATAAAAGTAAAAAATTAGAAAGATGGTTGTATAAATTTTTCCGGTTGATCATTGAAAAAACTAAGAAAACACGTGAAATTGAACCGTTAGTAGAATCAAATTAACATTGAGTTAAAATTAATGAAATTAAAAAACTATATGGATTTGCAAGAAAACAATAAAATATGAAATTTTAGAGTATTAAACTTTTTCTTAATCGGAGACTTTCACTATGATGTATGTTAATGGACCAAGAGCCAAACTTCATTTGTATATATTTTTCTGATTAATAAAAATGCAGGTATGAATATGAAGGAAGTGAGTCCCATACTGAGAGGTTAAGAACCAAGAAGTTAAACAAGTTGATCGTCAGAGGAAACTGTCTATTAAACATTATTTGATGTGTCGTGTGTGTGTGTATTACGATTATAAACAGCTAAAATTAAGAATTAGTAATGAAATCACAAGACGCAGATGAATTGGTGAGGTACTCTTCTGCCTTAAATAATATTGCGAGTTTGAACCATATTCATGTATGCAGCCGTTTAAAATTTGAGATTGAAGTTTACCTCTCACACAAGATCTAGAAGACTCAAATGGAAATTAATTTGAATATGGAAAATTTAAAAATGTGATTTTATAGTTGGGTTCTGTTCAAAAAAATTTATAAACCTTGTATTAAGAAAAAAAGAATCAATGCTTTAGAAAATAATACATATGGTGATTCGGTGCTAGTTAACCTACATGCACTCTCTAAAATATCATAATAAGTTCACTTCCTCGAGTTTGAGCTCGCTTTGCGAATTAATAGTCCGTGCTTGCGAACTTTTCTAATCAATAGCTAATTTCTACATTGATATTTGTCGATAAACGGCTATGAAGTTTGCGTGCTAAAATTTTCCTTTACGAAGCTCCACTGCCATTAATTTGGCTTTGCTAGTATCCTCCTCTTTTTGGGTCATTCAAATTTTGTTCTTACATCGAGAGAGCATTATGATATGTTTTTGTGTGGTATTCTTTGTCGCCAGATCTATCATGGGATAGCCAATGAGTTTTTATATGTTGATGTTTGTGTTTTTCATATAGTACTTGGAGCAAAAGAGTGATGGAACTTTGTTGTATTTTTTTATCACTACAACTATATGAGCGCATGACATTTGGTTGAGCTGAAACCTATTGCAACAACAAGTTCTTTTTCTAAATTCACAAAGAATGTTTTTGTTATTTTTGTAAATGTCGTTATTTATAGGTTTGAAATGAAAATTTATAAAACTAAGTGTAGTTATTAGTTTAGAATTTATCATATTATTCTATGATAAACCTAAGATAAACCAAAGATCAACTATATGCTAGCTATAAGATAATATTTATTAAGGGATTAATGTCAAAAAAATCACGAACTTTACACATTTTCTTATTTTAATCACGCAATTTAATTTTTCTCATTTCATGCACGAACTAATTTTTCTCATGACACCTCAGTACCGTGCATAAATTTGAGAAAAAGTGATAGTTCGTCCATGAAAATGAGAAAATTTAAACTGCGTGATTAAAATGATAGAACGTGTAAAGTTGGTGAATTTTTATGATATAAATCTTTTATTAAGCTATCATAGAGTTTTAATTATGATGATTATAGTAAGTTGTAGAGATGTAATGTAGTTTTTTCATTCAAGATTTGTTCATTTTTTTGAAATAATTATTTTTGTTGACCTTGTATAGATTTTGTTTGCATGACTCCACTATTGCACTATCGCCATAAATATTTTAGCATATTGCTATAAACAACTCTCTCGTGGCTACATTTGTGCATTCACTGACTTAGCTATGTTGGAAGTCATTGTTGGGTATCTATTGTTTGTTGCATATATTGTAATCCATTTCTCTAATCTGACACCCATGAGATATTCCCATAGTCTATCAAGTTCTTCCATGTGGTTTTCAAACTTATCTATTGTGTATGCTTTTGTTGCTTGGAGAAAAGGTTCTATAATTTCACCTTGTGCTTTTTGTATCTTGATTACAAGTTGTTAAATATACGGTAATTAAAAAAATTCATGATATATTTTTGGGTAAACTATTTTAATTGCTTTCTCAATGCTTTCATGTCGATATGAGATTATGGGCATCCTTTTTCTTACTTCCAATGTTTCTCCAACTTTCCAAAAAAAAAGACCATTGTCATGAAGCATCGTTTTCAAATCTACTACATAAAAAGCAAGATAAAATATTCTATTCGTTGCATATTGACTTGCTGTTGAGAAAAGAGTTCCTCCATATGCTACTTTAAGAATGTGTCATCCACTACAATTACTGGATTGAGAAAAATTTTATCCTTGTGTTGAAGCATTCAATAATATAAAAACATATAGAAATCAAAAAAAAAATCTAGCTCATCAACAAATAATTGAATTTTGTTTGCTGTTGAGAAAAGAGTTCCTCCATATGCTACTTTACGAACGTGTCATCCACTACAATTACTGGATTGAGAAAACTTTTATCCTTGTGCTGGAGCATTCAATAATATAAAAATATATAAAAATCAAATTTTTTTTCTAGCTCATCAACAAATAATTGAGTTTTGTTTTTAATGCACGCAAATAACTCAGAAACAATTTGTATGATTCGTGTGGATTACCTCTTATAAGCTCTAATTCTCTTTATCTTGATCTCCATGCTTTTTAGGTCGACTCTATGCCCTTTTTTCATGTCTCGCATAATGCCAGCTGGTGAATAAATAGTTGTGAAGCTGATTTATCAATCCTTTATGAAATTTTCAATTAAATTTGTTGTTGCTGGTCCCTTGCCAATCAACATTTCTCCTACTCTGTGATGGGAATGGAAATATTCATATATTATATGTGATTTCCAAGCTACTTACGTGCATATAATGATTTAAATTTGAACATTTTGAGTCTATATGTTGTTTGAGCGTTTCAGTTACTATAGCGCGTATTTCATGGAGTGTTAAGCTAAACCGATGTAAACCGTTGTATTTATTTATTTTCTAAGATTTATTTGAGGCAAATAATTTCAACATATGATATAAAATTATTTTCTTTAGATAATATTATGTTAAATGAATGAATTTGTGGTAACTAGTTATTACTAAATTACAATTTGAATATCTATAATTGAATTTCATATGTTACTATTATATAAAAATTACATTTTTATCACGACCCGGAATTTTGGGCCGAGACCGGCGCTAGGGAATAGGAATAGTAGTTCTGAAACCCGTAACAAGCCTAAAAATGCAATAAAAAAATTCGCAATCGATCACTAAAAACCACACATATATACAAAAACGTTTTTGTAAATAAAACTGTTGAAAATATTATGATTACAAACTTTCACATGTTAATGATTTACATAAACCAGGATCTTACGTCGTGATATCTCATATCAAACATAGCCTTGTTTCTAGCAACGGTTTAAGCGCAGTTTTTCAAAACCATACATTCTAATTACATCATAGTAAAGCCGTAGCTTTTTAAAATCGTTTGACACGAGGTATATATACAGATTAGGACTTTAACTAACTACAACACTACTGATAGGAACTTTCTCTGTACATACTTCCTAAAACACGGACTTCGGAATAAAGATAGAAGTTTGTTACTTCGCAAAAATATTATTTACCTACAAAATAATTATATCAACGGGGTCAGTTAAAACTGAGTGAGTTCATAAGTTTACAAATGAGTATTGCATAAAACGTTCAAACAATGTTATAAACAATCATTTATATGCATCCACGTATAATACTCCGATTGAAACCTTAAACCTTAACTTCATTGTCTTAACCTATAATTTTTGCTGTCTTGAACAAGTTTTTAATACTTATTCTTGATGTTAGTCCCGGGATAGTTTTACCGAGTTAACTATAACCATATAGTATAGTTCAGGAATAATTTAACCGAGTTAACTAGTACTATCTCATATCCAATCAATGAGGCGAGTTCCTGGAAAATTCTACCGAGTTCAACTCCCTAAACATAGGTCCCGAGATACATCCACCGAGTTCAACCTATACATGTCATGTTCTTGAGAAGATTTCTGATGCTTGTAGAATCCTTGACCTTAACTAATGATCACACAGTTCATATTGCCGCTCAATAGGAAAGCTCGTTTCATCGAATTCATACATGTTTAAAACCCATGATGTATGCATTTCAAGTAAGGCATTTTATTTAAAATGCTGTTATGCAATTGTATAAATAATATGCGTAAAAAAATCTGCAATTTAAATACTTCAAACTGTAAACATCCACAATAAACTCACTGCTTGCTATTTTAAAAAAACTTCGGTCTCGATTTTTGTCAAGTTCCCTGAGCTTCTTGTCCGGTATTACGTTGCCTTTCCGGATCTAGGACAATCAATAATAATACTCGAGTAAGGATCTAATTTAAAGTAGACACGTTAGACTCGAGAATTAAATGTATACACGACTCGTCAAATTTTCGCGTATAATAGCTATACGTGTTATATAAGTTCGTTGATACACTATTACTTATATGCTTTTAGGTTTATCATACAAACCTAAATTGCAAAACGTTTAATTGATTTGCTTATAATAATCGACTTAACAATTAATCTTGCTTTTAACTTTTTAGCGCGTATTTAGTTCGTTGAACTTTCTAGCGCGTATTCCATTTTTATCGTTATTTAATTTTCCGTATCAAATAAACTAACGCTCTATATCCATTCATTGTTTATTAATCTCATTAATTCTATATTCCAAATCCACTTTTCAACTTATAAACAATACGTTTAGCTAACGTAACATCCTATCGCAAAATGTCACACAGTCACATTTACTCCCAACTCAAATCATCAAACCATCAATGTTATTGCTTTTATTAGATTTCATATCTTTATATTAGTATATGACCTTTTGATTTATCAAAATTTATATGTTCTTGTTTTAAAATTTTAATTCCAAAAATACATTTTTATAGAAATAAAAAAAAGACATGTTTAGAAATACCGAAACTATATTTTTACATACTACTATTTTTATTACTCAAAATGTCATAAAATTGAATACTATTAATAATAATATGAAAAGAAATCAAAACATTCCTATTAATAATATTTAACTTATATACTTGGATAATGTAAATTTATGATAATAATATACATTCAAATATTCCGCTCGATGGCGCAAATAATAATTTGATAAGAATTGAGATTGTTTAATAATTAATTGTCAAGCTCGGTGGATTGCAATAGTTGACTTTTCTACTTTGAAGTCTTGGCTGCAGAGTGGTCGCAGTGGCTTACCTTTCTAGTTTCTACTTTGAATTTGAGTATTTCTAAGTTCTAATCAACCCAATACCAGCAAAAAAAAAAAAATTCAACCCAATACATTAATGTCACACGTCACAGTTTATACTATGATTTGCATAGATTAGTACATAGATTATACTATGATTTGTTATAGTAGCTTTTATGTATACGGCCACTAAAGTAGACCAGGTACATGACAATTAAAAGTGCAAGGATTTAATTTCAAAAAATTCCAAATGTCGGAGATTTATGAGTAATAATGCCTTTTAGTTCACATAAAACAATGGTGTTTATACCTTAAATGACCACACACACGTCTATAAAATAAATAATTATAAAACTGCTTAAATATAAAATATTATTAAATGTCAAATGAAATAAAAAAAAAGCTAGTAGTACAAGCCCTCTATAATAGATAAATAAAATAATAATATAAAACAACCGTAAGTTTTTTTTAAAAAAGTTGTTTGAGAAAAGCCAAAATAGTTATGGCTTAAAAGTTTGAATCACGACTCTCACTTTAAAACAAACCAAGAGAAGTCGTGAATGGAAAAGTTGAAATATTTAAAGCCAAATAATTGAAAAGGATCAAAGCTTTTATAAAAAATTTATAAAAATCTAAATCTTTCAATTTTATTCAATTTGTCCTGAAACGCAAAGTTTCATTTCAATTATGTCCAACTACGCGATTTTACTTATGTAGTACTGATATGTGGCATTGCCACATTAGCGCCACGTAGGCCACATTAGTAAAAGTGCGTAGTTGGACATTATTGGATAAAATTAAAAGATTTAGATTTTTGTAAAAAAAAATTAAAAAAAGATTTGGTCTTTTTTAATTGAATTTTTTCAAACTACATATATTAAAAAAATGGACAAGTCTATTAAATAAAAAAAAACAATAATTTAAGTAGTTAACAATGCTCGTCATAATTCATCCTCTCTATAAATATCACTTCTCAATATTCTGTTCATTTCACATTGCTCTCTCTACCATCATCATTCTTTGCAAACAAAGCAACTTCATCATGTCACTTATCACTAGAAATCCTCTAGCAATAGCACATTATTGCAAGATTAATCTATCCTCAGGTAGGTATCTGGTTTCTTCAATTTGCAATTTTATTCATTTGTTAAATTGATGACTTTTTCATTTTAAAAAGGCCTAATCACTCAAAAACCCCTCACCTTTAAACTTTTTTTCAATTCCATCCCGATATTGAAAAGTTGTCAATTTTACCCACTTTTGAATTTTTCATTTTCAATTGTACCCCAATTTTTTTACTTAAATGATGAAATCATTCAATTAACTAAGTTTAAAGATGAAATTAAATTCTTTTTATTCAAAAAAGTACAAATAAGTCCTTTATTTTTAAAAACTAACTAAAAATCATAATCAAATTAATACAAATTTAAATTCTTAATTAATTTAAATAAATTTTAAAAACATACAATTAATATATGCTAGACATGGAGAATGTTTTTAATTTTTTTCTAAACAAAAAAGACGTTAATTTAATGTTTCAGGGTACAATTAAAACACAAAAATGCAAAATAGGGTAAAATTGACAAATTTTTAACGTCATGGTAGGATTGAAAGGAGCTAAAAGGTTGGGGGATTTTAAGGTAAGCCTTTTAAAAAAAAACTAATGATATCCTTACCAATTTGTATATGCAAACATACATTTTGGAGTTTTATTTACAAGTTTATCAAAAAATTGCTGTAAGATAAACTGTATATTCTCTCCGTCCCGTTTATCAAGGGACAGATGAGTTTTACACCAAAATTAATAAAATAAGGCAACATTTTACTGTATCATGTCTACTCCTATTAATTAATATAATCTCACCTAATAATAAAATAAATATATCGTAAATTGATTTGCATTTAATGATATTTGAAATAACTAAAGAGATAAAAATGGAAGTTCAATATAAATTGGCACAGAAAACACGATATAACCTTCTTAGATCGAATATATAAAAATGGATATGTTCCTTTTTAAAGGGGCAGAGGGAGTGTATATTATGCTTTAAATGTGAGCTTCATTATGTTTGTTTTTTATTTGTAAACATAATTTAATTAGCTAAATTATTATTGGTCTTTTATAGTTTCATGATACAAGTTAAGAGATCCTAATTCCTAACATCTCAATTTTTATAAATATTATTTTGTAACTACATATTTTTTAATGAACGATTTTTAATTAAATCTCGAAGATACCACTTTTAATGTTTGTGTATACATAACCGTATATATGCATCAATTTTTTTTAATATTTAATGGGATCAGACTTCTCCTTGTCTATTTATCCTTTCCAGCACTATGATTTCATATTCGAATTTTTTCTTTCAAAATTAAATTGTGATTAAAAATACTTCTTTTTCACACTTATTCAAAAACATAATTGTATTACTTTTGTGATTGTTCTTAAGCAGGTACATACTCCCCGTCCCAGCTAGTGCAATGCCAAAGAGTTGATAAAATTTCTTCAGTGAGTATTAGATTATGTAAATACTATTTTATGTCATCTTTAATTTGAATGGTAGCCTAATAAAAGAATGTGATTTACTAAACTATATATGCTTAATTTCAATTCTAATCAGAACTACCAAGTCTCAACTTCATGAGATTAGAGGGCCTAGCCTCCAAAATAGAAATATAATACTTTAGCCTTTGGAATATTCTTTCTGATTCTATCCCTAATATCTTTTACTAGATGATTCTCAAAAAAATGTTATGGTAAAATTCCATCAAAAGGGTTATTACTTATTAGTTGTTACTTTTTAGTTGAATTGTCCTTTTATGGTTTAAAAAACATTTTTTATGAATTATTTTCTATATAATATATGCTTAGAAATCAAAAACACTTTATGGGTACCTAATTTGCATGATATACATTTAATTATGAATCAGGAAAATCCAACAAATAGAAGAAGAAGCAAGGTGCAGCTTCAGAAGACGAAGGCATCAGGTTCAGTTTACGACGTTGAATCAAAGGAGAAGGCGCCATTAGTGTTTCCAGAAAGCTTGGAAAGGATTATGGAGAATCTGGAAGATGATGGATCATGGTGCCCTAATTCATTTCTCGTTCAGGGCAGTCTGTCTTCTACAAATTTAAAACTTGCTCTTGGCAAATGGAAACTTGGGCACTCACTTGTTAACATAGGTATGTTTAGACAGAGACTCATTATGTATAACTGTTGCTTGGTATGCAAAATTTTTAAAATAACAAAGGGTTATTGTTCACTAAACTTCCAAGTTATTTCATTTTGATGATTAAACCTTAATTTATTTTATTTCGATTACCGAACTTTAATTTTATTTCTAAAATGAGTTTTAGTGACTAATTTTTTTTATTTTGGCGATAACAAATCTTTCTCATTAAAATAAATTTATAGTTTTATTACCAAATTCAAATAAATTAAAATTTAATCACCAAAATAAAATAATCTGAAAATTTAGTGAATTCTGAAATTAATTACCATGTTTATATTAGAAAAATAAACTTATGAAGTTTGAAATGTTGTTTTAAGTTGTCAATCAATTATTTTAAAAGAAAAACAGAAACTCGCATATGAAACTCAATGTTTTAAATGTAATATCACTACTACTAGGTTATACTTGAGATGTTCATAATAAAGTTTTAAAAGATTTATTCATTACAATTAAATGATTAATATTTAATTTCTTTTGATTTTCATTTCCAAACTTATCCTATAGACATCTATAGCCAGCTTCGTGCCATAGACAATCTCCAGAAGTTGGGGATTGATAGATATTGCAGAAGTGAGATAGAAAATGTTCTGGATAACATTTATAGGTAATTTCATTGTACCCTTAATAAGTTTTTTTCCTTTCAATTCAGCCCCTTATTGTTGCTTTTGAAGAGCCCTAATTACATATTGATTTTGATTTGCTAGATACTGGCTGCAGAAAGATGAAAAGATATTTTCCGATATCAACTGTACCACCCTAGGATTTCGTCTATTACGGATGAATGCATATAATGTTTCTTCTGGTATGTAAATTAACATTGTGCCATAAACCTAAACATGATTCATGAATTTTGCAAGAAGTGCACAATAAATGCAGTACTATCAAAGCACACAATCCAAACCAAATTCAAAATGATAGGCTCGGTTCATTTATAATAAATTTTAAAATATTTTGATTTGATCCCTCCGAATTGATTCAGTTTCTATTTCCATCAAAAGCTGATTGGTTTTCACAAATTCACTTCTTAACCGAACCAAAAACCAATTTACACACCCTTAAGTACTATGGCTATCATGTTTTTTAACAGCTTAATATGCTTGATGCAGATGAACTGGCACAATTCTCTGAAGAAGAACATTTCTTCAATTCAGCAAGTCCACAATTCAGAAATACAAACACAATTTTGGAATTATTCAAAGCCTCAAAGATGATAATTTACCAACAAGAATCCATTCTTGAGAAGCTAGAAGCTTGGACAGGTTCTTTCTTGAAACAACAACTACTAACTTGTGCTATTAAAGACCATAAACTACAAGAGGAGGTAATAATATGCACAAAAATCGGCTTAACTGTTTATGCAACAAGTTCTCATTCAAAAGAGACGACGATCTTTGACATTACAGGTTGATCATGCTCTAAGATACCGGTACGACAGACTAGATTTTCTTGAGAGTCGGTGGACAATAGAGCACCAGAAAAAAAACGCCGGGAGTTCTAATGACGGCAATAACGATATATTGGAACTCGCAATCGAAGATTATAATATGTGCCAATCCATATATCAAGAAGAGTACAAAGATCTTGAGAGGTATGTATACTAGTGTCTAGGTTCGTAAATAATTATGAAAGAATGATCATTCCGGCCCACAAACTTATATCGGGAAAATAAATAGATCCAGTTCGATCAAGTAAGACCAAAAACTTTATAAATTCACATCAAATAAATCCAAATTGAGATGGAATAATAAGAAAATTTAGATTATTTGACCTGAAATTGTAAATTTATTGGTCTAACTGATACTGACATTACAAGTTTGTTGTGGATAGAAATGACCTTTTACTTGAATAACTTTGGGAGTAAGATACACAAAATGGAAGCTGACCGTGGATCTTTACATGAATGCAGATGGGTGAAAGAGTGCAGATTTGATGAACTGAAATTTGCAAGGATTCTACTACTCTACTGCTACTATCCCAACACTGCAGTTCTTGTTGCCCCTGAATTGGCAGATGCTAGACTTTCCATTACTAAAAATTGCATTCTAGCTACTGTTATTGACGACTTCTTTGACGTTGCTGGTTCTAAAGAAGAATTGGAAAACCTGAATCAGATGGTCGCAAGGTCTGCTTAGTTTTATTTTCTGATCCTATAACTAGTATATAAGAACTCAATCACTAAGCTTCCCTAATGCTCTCTCATAGGTGGGGAGAAACTTCAGACGTCGCCTACTGCTCCGGGCAAGTTGAGATCATTTTTTTGGCATTCAGAGACATGATCAAAGAGCTTGACACTATTGCGTTCAAACATCATGGAAGAAGTATTGAGCACCACTTGGTCAAAATAGTAAGAATTCTAATAAATTTTCTGAAAACTACTACCTAATATACAAATTTCAGTTTACGGAAGTTTAACATCGAACTTCACTGGTAACCTCACAGTGGCATGATTTGCTAAAGTCTATGATGAAAGAAGCTGAATGGGCTCGAGATAATGCTACGCCGTCACTAGATGAGTACATGGAAAATGCATACATCTCTTTTGCCTTGGGACCTATCTGTCACATAACTACCTATTTTCTTGGGATAACCTTAGCTGAAGAAGTTATGGCAGGGCCAGAAATCTATAATCTATTTAAGCATGTCAGCCTAGTAGGTCGACTTCTCAACGATCTCAAATCTTTCAAGGTAAGATCCTTGTACCGAGAAAATAGTTCATTCTAGTTGCATGCCTATATGCACTTGCTCTTAATCTATTAAGTTGTCAGATTTAGATGCTAACTGATGTAAATTCTGTAGAGAGAACGTGAGCAAGGAAAATACAACAGTGTATCGATACGGATACTTCATAGTCAGGGGACTATGACGGAAGAAGAAGCCATCAATGAGACAAAAAGAGACATTGAGAGGTATAGAAAAGAATTGCTACGAATAGTAGTGGAAAAGGAAAAGAGTTCCGTTCCAAAACCTTTCAGGGATTTCTTTTGGAAATCATGCAATGTAATGCACTACTTTTACATGGACAATGATGGGTACTCGAGCCCAAAAGATGAAATGGCTAATGATGCAAAAGTCGTATTGTGGGAACCAATCACTTCCTAATATTGGGATTGAACTCTTAGATTTATTTTTTTTTGGTCGACTGAATTCTTTGATTAGAACCCAAGAGAATCTTGTAAAATATGGGGCATCCCGTTTGTAGCTAAAATATCTTAAATAAATAAGTGTAGCAATTTTTTCATTAATAAAATGATGTTATCATTTAGAGAATAAACATGCTATTTTATCTTAGAATTTCACAGGTAGCTGTTTTAAAGAATCTGCAAATCTTTCTAAAATAAAAATCTGTGTAGATAATGCTATATGCCTGGACATTTGTCCTTTTCTAAGTCTAAAACTTGGCAAGCAAAAAGATAAAAAAGCATGTAGATTTCATCTTTCAAAGCCTATTCACTCGCACTCGATTCTCTTTTATCTCTATACTTCACTTGCCTTAGAATAGGCGGCTTGTGTTTTTCTCCACACTACATCTCACCATGAAAAAGCTTCACATGCCATATTTTCAAAGCCATTCGATTGATCTCGGTATCTTGCTATCATGCTAAACCCTAAACTTAGTCAATGGTAAAAGTTAACTCACTCTAACTTAACTGTGCTAAACAGCACTATTAGACATAATGTGGACAACTGTTTGACAACTAAGATAGAAGACACTACTTTATATGATTTTATACAATGAAAATGGGGTTACTGTTTAAAGTGCATTCTGTTTAAAAAAAAGTTTATGAACCATTAAATACAGTATGCTCTTACCACCAAATAGTATATTTTATGTACTAGATTTTTTAGAGAAACTTTATTCTAAAGATAAACGTTTTATCCAGAATATTAGGGTTAGCATTAGGGTTAATGATTAAGGTTAGTATTAGGGATAATATTAGGGTTGAATATAGTGTATACAGAACCCAGCTACAATTGCATCCAGAATATTAAATGTCCCTTCTCTTCCTTAGTGTCTGAAGACAAATATGTGAAGTTTATGAAATAAAATGCAACTGGAGGACGACCGATGTTTTAGCTACACCGAGTCTTTATTTTAAACAAGTAGGTAACTTGTATTTGGATTTTTTTTGTTTTTATTTATTCAAAACATGTCAAATCTTCCTACATATAATTTTTCTAATCGCCTTTAATCATTATTTTCAAATTTAATACCTTATTGTCAGAAATGGCAATCCTTCCGACCCTCAAAATACTTAGGGAATTGGAAAGTGAGGGCAAATATTAAGATTTGAAAAAAATTATGATTATCAGTATTAAAAGGATCTAGTTAGAGTGTGAGACAATACACGAAATAAAAAAATGACAGTAGAAGTACCCGACAAGGTTGAATTAGTGGCCTTTTCTTCTTCTTGATGCTATTTCTAAGGCCCAAGATTTGCCCACTTCAGTCTGAAACTTCCCTGCAAATTTGTTAACAAGATTTGATGAGGGCTTAAGGCCATGACCATAGAATTTAAACACAAAGATTGTGTTAAATTTCAATACTAGTATTTTGACTATGCTAAAACATGCACATTGAGCGGAAACATTCAGCTTCCAATGGGCAAGCTTCACTTACAAACATATATGAAGAAATAACAAATATTTTGTTCCAAGTATTAGATTCTGTATTATGAGTAATACTCCGATCAGAACTACTATTAGATAGTTTCAGCCAAGCTTATAAGAACTAAAAGTCTTCATTTCCTTATTTTTTTCTCCTTGCATGAAGAAGATTACAATAGCATCTCTAGCACTCTTAAGGACAACTATAGTTTGATATGAGTCAGAAATTTTCCCTCCCTAGCGCTCCTGTTACATATATTTATCCTTTGGAGCTGCCACGGTACAAGAGTGCTATTACCCCATGACACTGAGACTTGTTGTTATGAATTCAAAAGTGTTATTGGTCCCTAAGTTTTAAACTTTATATATAAAAGACTTTTAGTCCCAGATTTTTTAAGAAATACCCTTTTAATTTTTAAGTAGTTATTTTTTAAATATCCACCAACCTAAAATATAAACTCCCAACTGCTTGAAGTATTCAATTTAGAGGGATAAAGGTTAAAACATTATGACTCTAAAAACTGGAAGTATTTACTATGAGAAAGAAAGAAGCCAATAGTAAACTCAATAATTCCATTGAAGGATTATAGTTCACATTAAATGAAATCTACTTTACAAGTTGACATTAGAAGCTTATTCATTCGGGAAAATCAATGTGGAGTTATCTCTTCTAAAATTTGAAATAGCCATATAGGTTGGAAAGATGTAAAATAGAGAGAAATTGAGTTCAAAATCATACCAGCAGTTGATTGGAAAAACTCATCCAAATCCTTCTCTTGCTCTGCAGAATGCCATAACAAACTTCAGCTGTCGTTCCAAATATTCTGATCTTCATAAAGAAGTATGGTACAGCAAGATTATATTTCATTTAGTCCTCCCTCTTAACCAAATGGGAGTTAAAGTTGTGATAAATGGGGTGCATTTCTTAGTTAATATCTAGAGTATAAGAAGCATGACCATGTCCCTTATAAGGCAGCTAGATTCCTTTTCTTTTTCTATCTTCAATATGAAATGAGAGAGCCTTAAATTCATAATGAATATGCCACCAAAACATTGGCGTAAAAGAATCCTTGACTGAAAGATAAGCCAAAAATAAAATGAAAAATCAACATAGTATCATGGCAACAAGAAAAAGGAAGTTAGCTATAGAATGCCAACTACATCCACAGTATGAAATGCTTGCACCAACAAGACAGCTGAAATGTAAAATAACATTATGTCAAAATACAAATGCTACCAAAATTTTCAGAATACACGACAGCTATAGGACCTAAATAAAATCCTTATATGTTAGAATCCAAAACCCAAGCCCACCCGCAAAACCTTGTCATGGCCTTTGACAGTGCTTTATGGTAAGCCCAAGTTACAGCACAAGAACGGGCAGTGACTTTGAATTCATAGTTGAATACAGCAATGAGGGAAACAATTTAATTGATGAGTGGAGTTCAAACTTCAATAAACTTATTGAATAATAATTTACTTTTTAAATATTTTGGAAACAAACATAATAGGTTTCCTCACATCCCAGCTGTCATTTAACTCTCCTACAGTGAAGTAGAATAGTTTTTATAATTTAATTAAAGGAACAACTACATTAATTTATTTTTGCTTTAAGCTTGAAATAACAGCCTACAAGAGATGATTTAAAATTTCACAGCACTTACCCTTTATTACACACTAAAGAATGGAACACTATGAATAAACCCACAATATGCATTAGACATCATGAATGTTTTATGCCCTTCCATGTCTCCTACTAACAAATACAACTAACACTAAACTAATAAGAAAGAGGTTTATCACTCAAAGTACAAGGAAAATGTTAATTAAGTTTCTGTCTTGCCAGCCTATTGGATTTCAATTACGATTAACCATAAATGAA
Source organism: Mercurialis annua (assembly GCF_937616625.2). Lineage (NCBI taxonomy): Eukaryota > Viridiplantae > Streptophyta > Magnoliopsida > Malpighiales > Euphorbiaceae > Mercurialis > Mercurialis annua. The sequence continues at coordinate 67,974,483 of NC_065570.1, forward strand.
CTTAGAATCTAATAGGACATGTTTCTACAATACAGAAGTGGTTTTGAAGTTTAAAGGACACTATTGCCAGTCTTAGCGACCCAAATTTCCGTTTCCATAACAGCCATCAAAATATCTTCATGATTAGAATGACAGCATGTCAAGATGACTTTAAAAATATAACAGAGAAGAATGAAATCAAGAAGAACATTCACCGTTTTCATATTCTAAGGCTTGAAGTATCATCTCCACCTAGATAGAACAAAAGAGCAAAAAACAATCAGATTATTCAGAGCACAATTTTAAATAACAAATTATCATGCATTCCTGCAAACATTCATATAGCCATATCTCCTATAGCCAATGACTTTATATGGTCTCTAGCATATCTTAATACCCATTGGCTTAAAATATTAACTGTTAAGTGAGCTGCATACATATGAAATCTGCAGTTATTAACTACTGATTGCTTGTCTGACATACAAACATTAAATGGTAACTAAAATAATATATACCTTATCGAAGTCTTTAACAATTTTAGCTTCCGGCGACGAATTCTCCTCATACTCCATCCATAACTGGCTTATTTCCTTGGCTATATACAAATCGCAGATCACTTCAATTTCATAGCAAATACATCACGCAACACAAGAACTAAAAATTAAATGAAGGAAACCTCTAATTCCTCCTCCTAGCAATTTGCACATATGCTCTAATGCTTCTCCCTCTATTCGACTTTTCTCTTCCTTTGGTACCCCATCGGAGGGCGTAATGTCTCCAACAATAGCTGTTTCAACAAACAATATAAATTACATTAGAAAAAAACAAAACAAAACTAACAATCACAAATATCAGATAGTTACCTTCTGCTATATCATGAATAATTGCCATTTTCACACACCTGAAAAATAAAATGATACAATTAAAATAATAAGTAAATGAAAACTTAAAATGAATAAAAAATAAATGAAAACCCTAAGTAACTAACTTGTCACGATCAATGCCGGGAATATCAGGAGCAATAAGAGCCATTAATCCCATGCGATACATATGATCAGCGATTGATTCTGGATTCTTCACCTCTCTCTTTACCCATCCAGCTCGTTTTGTTTTCTAATTTTTTTTAATCAACAATTAAACACAAACATCAGTCAATCAATAGCAAAATTTCCTGTACATTATATAAAAAAATACCTTGAGGCTGTGGCATAAAGAGAGGAAGTCAATTGCAGATGAAGCGGCAGGAGAATGAGAAGCGGATGCGGCGGTGGAAGCTCCGTCGTTTGCGGAGGAGTGGATGATACTGTCACCGTTGGTGACGGAGGAAGAAGATGGTGAAGCTTCAGTAGCCATACGATTGCAATGGTGAAGTCTGGAGTTAGGCGGTAACGGCGACGGTGACGGAGTTAGGGATTTGAAAGTGAGGTGAGAGGAAGTGAAAGCTAAAGCAGGTGCAGGTGGAGGTGCAAAGAGAGTTAATGAAGATGATGTTTTGCATAGCAGAATTCTGCTTCCACTTCCCATTATTACTGTCAATGTTTTATTATTTTAAATTAAAGAATTGATAAATGTTTTGTATATTTGAATTCTTTTTAGATCCGGTAATTATGCTTATGGGCTTTGTTGATGCATCTGGATCGTTACTTTAGGCCTTGGATCCGGTGGACACTTTTAAGAGGAAAAAAAAGAAAAAAATAGGGTATTTAGAGCAATATTTTTCTTTGGTACAGCCGATTAGTTATTCTGAACGGGTCTCAACTATCAGAAGACACATTTAAACCTTTATATTCAAATTAATTTTTACTCGAATATTGTAGGCTCCTTACATGAGACAAACTTTGGCCTAAGTCATAAACGGCTGCATACATGAGTACGGTTCGAACCCGCGATCTCGTTTTAGACAGAAAAGCGCCTTATCAATTCAGTTGTGCCTTGAGATTGTGGAGCAATTATTTTAAAAGATGGAGTATTTGAAGCAACTATTTTGCCATCTCAAAAAGGTATTAATCAAAGAGTTTTTGGTTTGCATATAAATATTGAACAAAGAGTAAACTCGGATCAAATAAGTATATTTTAATATATTTTTAAGACAATTAGAACATTTCGGAATCAAATAAATCATTTTAAATTATTTTTATTTTTACCAGTTAATTAGATCTACACAAATTTAAAAGATAAGTATTATTTTAATACTAATTGAACATGAGCTAGTACAAGTACAAAAGATTAAATTGATACATAAGTCCTAGATAGGTAGCTTGCAATTGTATTATTTTGCATAATTAAAAAAAAACATCGGCAATAAATTTATTAGTCAATTCTCCTAAACTAGAGCCTTCAATTCCTCAGCCAAATCTGCAATAAATTTATTTTGAATATCTTCATTTAACAGAAAATCCCTCCACTTGCTATGATTCTCCCTTATAGCCTTACACGTGTCCTTCTCAACGTCCACCATTACTTTTCTAACAGCCTCATTAATATCCTCTTTACCAAAATACCCATCTTCATTTCTCCTATTTACCTCCACCCCAGCCTTCAACTCCATAGCCAAAAGCTTGGAGTTCAAGAACTGGTCACCTTTAAAAGGAAGCATTACCAGTTGACAGTCGTTCATCGTAGCTTCAATCAAAGAACTGAATCCCGAGTGATTCAGATAGCATCCTACGCTATCGTGTGCCAATATTAGTGGCTGTTGCACCCATCCTGAGTGTATTATTCCTCTGTTTTCTACCCTTTTCATGAATCCTTCTGGTAAAGCTCTCTGCAGTTGGGTTTGTGGATCGGTTTCATCAGATGTGAAATTTAAAACGAGAAGAAATGGTAACCCTGTGAGTTCTAAGCCGAGTGAGAGCTGGTGAATTTGATCGTGAGTCAAGAATGTTTCACTGCCGAATGAGCAAAATATGACAGATTTTGAAGGGAATTGACTCAGCCATTTCTCCCATTTCTCGTCTAACTCGCCGGATGGTGACTCGGGAACTAACGGACCAGATAACAGAATGGGTTTTTTAAGCTGGCTTTTCATGAAATCTATGTAAGGTCCTTCCATTTCATTGCAGGTTTTGATTATGACGGCGTTACAGCTATTGACACACTCGAGAAGCCTGTTAAACACACTAGGGTTATCGTGGAAGCTTTTATATATGTAAGAAAAATCTGTAGCCTGAAAAGCTTTTACAGAAGTAACTGCAGTAGAGGGAAATCCTTTCGGCGGGGTCAAAAGCTCATCAACAGTCGGAATGTTACCGTTAGCTGATCTTGCAGGGACGGTGAGATAAGCGCCCGAAATAGCGGAGAAAACCGAGAACCAGGCGCTTTTAATGCCGAGTTCCGAAGAGAGTTTCGGAAGCCAATGCTGCGAAAAATCCAAAAAAACAAAATGTGGATTTAGTTTCGATAAAAGGATTTTAATTTGTGGTTGCATGAGATCAACGGCTTTCGTGAGAAGTTCCGCCATAGCTGGTGTCATTTTCGAAGTGTTTTCAAGATCTGGTGGGAGACCGTCTACAGAAGGAATGGAAACGGGAATGATTTGAATGTGGGGAAGAAGAGATGATTGAATACGCGGAATGTTACCCGGAGATGAAAGGAAAGAAACTCGAATTCCATGAACCGAAAGCTTGTTAGAGAGCTGAATAAATGGAGCTATGTGACCGAATGCAAAATGTGGAAACATAACGATGTGTAGCTCATCATTTGTTGATTTGTTTGTAATCATTTTGTTTCTCTTTCAGTGTATGATGCTTTCGAGTGTTTGAATGGTAGTATTATATATTAAACGACTCTCTGGTACAAACGTTACTTTCAATTAGAGGTAGGTGTATCCAACGATGCATATTGAGCCTCGCCGGTACTTTTTCTTTTGGGCTTTTTCCTCTTTATCCCTATTAACTGTCTAAAATTCAATTTTATAACCACTTTTCTATAATTATCTAAATTAACATATATTTTGGATCCATACACCATTTTAAAAAGGCTTTTTATGTAAATTATTAATTTTTTTCTCGAATATTTACTTTAACTATCTCTTTTAAATCTTTACTTTTCATATTATTCTTTTTATACTATTAAAAAACTTTAATTTTTAGAGATTATTTTCAAAATAACTAATTTTCAAACATATTCACAGCAAATTTGACCATCTTTTCATAATTTCCCCCTCTACACTAATAACAAATATATTTACAAAAATACGCACTATATATAAAAATCATATCTCATTTTAAATTAAAATTTCACATAACCACACTCTTTTATTTCTCTTTCTCTCTTTTCATTTTATTTTTCATTTGATTTTCCGTTTTTCTATTTCGGTTGCTTTTCCGTTCGCGCTTCCGTTCGTCTACTCCCGATGAAGTTTTCATCTCCTCCGGTCGCTTTTTTGTTCCGCTCTTCCGTTCGTGCTTTCCCGTTCGACTTTTCCGTTCGCGCTAAGAATTTCTCGACATCATTTTCCTATCTTTCATAATTTTTTAGATTTTTTGTAATAATTTAAACAATTTATTGATAAATTATTGTAGATCTATGATTTTTTTATTTATAAAATTGTTCTGTTATTCACATAATTATTTTGTCTTTCTCTTATTTATAGATTTATTTATTTATTTTAATGCTACTAATTTTGTAAATAACGAATTGATTTATGGTGTATTTGTAGTATTTTTATAATATATTTACGTTATAGTGTATTTATAGTGTATTTCTGGTGTTTACGGTATATCTATATTTTTTTATTGTACTCCTGCTGTTTTTAGTATATTTATGGTACATTTCGAGTGTTTTATAGTGTACTTACAGTGTTTTTATGGTATACACCATAAAAACATTACAAATATACCACAAATACACTATATATACACTAATGTTACACTATACAAACACCATAATTACACTAAAAGAAAATAAATACACTATAATACACCATAGTTACATTAAAAAATACGATAAAAAATAGCAGAAAAAAAAATCTATAAAAAAAGGAATAAATCATTAAAAAATAAAAAAAAAAGATATTTTTGAAATTAAAAAGAAAAAAAAAAGTATTTCTCTTAAAATAAAAATAGAAAAATAAAGATAAAAAAAAACAATCTAAAGTTGTAAATAAAATAGGAATAGTGTAGTATAGGAAATTTCATCTGCTTTTTATGCCAAATCTCATTTTTTTTTAAAAAATCAATATTTTTAATTTTTTTAATCATTATATTCTTGCACTTAATATATGTGATATTTTTTATTTTTTTTTTGGATTTTGACTTTTTTTAACTGTTGATGTTTTTCGTCAGTTTTAATATTAACACAAAATCAACACAACATCAACAACATTTAATAAACTAACTAATTTAAATTTTTAAATTTTACTTACACTAATTTTTATTTTTTCATTATTATTACAATTTAATTTTTATTTTTTTATTTTGTTTTACTTACAATGTGGTCTTTTTCGTTAATGCTAAAATCAACTATATATCAACACAAAATCAACATTGTAACAATACAATAATTCAACATGATTATTGTGTTTTTCACCAATATTAAAATCAACAAAATAACTACCGAAAATCAACATAATATCAACACTGTAACATTGCAATAATTAAATATGATTATTTGTCTTTTTTTTTCTATGCTAACATATTATAATCAAGTCTCAGTTTAATTTTTACTTTTTTAGTTTATTTCACGAACAGTGTTATCTTATTTTTTTAATGTTAAAATCAAAAAATATCAACTGATTATCAACACAATATCAACATAAAATCAACAAGAATATAACATTACAATATTTCATCAATCAACTATCATCAAAAAATCGTGTTACATAACAAAAAAACGCAAAAATACAACCAAATACAATAAAAATGCAGAAATAACATATTTTTATTCCATAAACTCACAAAATTATTTTATCTAACATGAAAAAATAATTTTTATACATATTTAATGATGAAAAATTATTGTTATATGAAAAAATAAACAAAAAAAAAAAATTACAAATCTGAAACGAAAAAAAAGCAAAACGATGAACTTTAGATCTGAAAAATCAAAATAGAAAACGGCGATATTGACAACGAACGGAGAAAATGATTTCGACGGCGAGACAAAGGTGGAACGGCGGAGGCGAAACGCGAAGAACATATCTGAAGACGCTGATTTATTGAATTGAAGAGAAGAAGAAAAAGAAGAAGAAGTTGTGTGAAAGGTGAGTTGAGAGATAGAGGAGAGAGAAATATGAGGAGAGATAAAATAATTAAAATTATAATTTTTTTTTTGAGATGAATATATATAATATCGTATAAAAAAATTTGCTTCGTGTACATATATTTTAGAGATACAAAAGTGGAAATAATATAAAAAATAATTTTTTAAAAAAAGTTAGATTATTTGAATAAAAACCCCATTTTAAAATAGCGCATGGATCTTTTTAAACTTTGATGCATAGCGAAATAATTTAATTCACAGTCATATTCAAACATTTCCGATACCTACCACATATGAAACCCACTTTACCTCTTCATTTCCTATACCTACCACAAATGAAAACCACTTAACCCATTTCAGGATATTTGTTTTTTTAAATGATTTAAGTAGCAATTTACCCCTTCAACTTGTAAGTAATGGCCAATTAACACACAAATTAACTTTGTTGGCAAATCAGTACACGAACTTGTTGATTATGGGCAATTAGTCCATTTTGGCAAATTAACTTACAAGTTAAGAGGGCAAATTGCCAATTTAAAAGACAATTAACGTATAAATTGAAGGGGCAAATTGCCAAAATAAGGCAAATTGCCCATAATCATCAAGTTCGTGTACTGATTTGTCCATAAAATTAATATATGTGTTAATTGTCCATTGCTTACAAGTTTGGGGGGGCATATTGCCACTTAAGTCTTTTTTAAATATTGGTGAACCAAAACGGTTTCTGTGCCATGCAATCATTCACCTGGCAGCCATCTCAACAAAAAAAATTGACTTAAGATGATATGGCAGCATCCTCTAAAACTGAATCTAAACAAACCATATGATAAATTACACAATCCCAATTAAAATTTAATTTAATTTTTAAATCGATAATTAATTAATTATAAAATTTATATATATTTAGAAATAATTAATATTTCCTATTGATTTTAATTAACCTCATTAAAAATAAATTATAATTATAATTAACTTAATTAAATAAAATTATAATAAATTTATGAGCAAATTTTTCTAAAGTCCCTTACGTTTATTATAATTCACAATTTGATAGCCCTTATTTGAAAATCAGGTACCTCAATTTTGATTATGTAAACTATAAGACCTTTCTATTAGTTCCGTTAATAATTTGAAATTTTTTTCAAATGATTTGATACCTTAGTTTCTATTATATAAACGATTTGATACCTCAGTTTTAATTATATAAACGGTTTGGTATCTCATCTTCAAACAATTTGGTACCTCACATTTCATTCCGTTAGCGATTTAATACTTATATTTAGTAGAAGAGCCTTATTTATAAAATTAAAACTGAAGTACCAAATCGTGTGATTTTCAAATAAGGATACCAAACTGTAAATTATGATAAATGTGAGGTATTTTAAAATAATTTGTTCTAAATTTATTTTATAATATATTTTAGAGATAAATATTTTATTTTAAATTTTATTAAAAATAAATAAATGATGTACCTAAATCTAAAACCCCCTAAAACTCAAGATATACTCCACCACCTAGTGCCGCCTCCACCGGCATTTGTTAATGGGAATCTAGAATGGTCTTGCAAGGTTTTTAATTAGTTTAATTATTTTTAAAGTATATATTGCAAAAATATAAAATGATGAAATTTAATATTCTAATACATGTATCTGACCTACTATTCCGATTTGCCATGTATGCATAAATTATTGAAATACATATTTGGGCTACAAAATAAGAAAACAAAAAATGTTAGGATTAAAAACTCTACGTTGAAATTTATTAGGAATTTAAAAATATCCCAATTTTTGAAATGGCTATATAAACTTAATGTATTAATAAAATATTCTATATTCATATAAAATTTAATTTAATTAATATAAATTTATATTATTTATGTGAAATCAAACTAAATAAAATTAATAACAAATCTTAGTTAGTTGAATTTATTATTTTAAACATTTTTTGCAATTAATTTTCAACGATTTTTCCTCATATGTTACAGTTCATTCCATCTTTTTTATTTAAAAGTCAAATGATATGATATTTCACTTTTATTTCACTTATAATTTAATTTTTCCGTTTGTTCTTAATGTTAATCAATTAAATTAAAAAAATTAACTTTTTTAATTTAATTAAAAAAATTAATTTTAGTTTAGCCCTTCAACTTATTTTTGACATAGATATAAATAAAATTTATACTTATACGGGGTTTAATAGTTTAATAAATTTAATTTAATTATTTTATCTCATTTGTCATGACCCAAATTTATGGATCGTGACCGGCGCTAGGAAATGGGAATGGTTGTTCCGAAATCCATAGCAAACCTCGAAAATCACTAAAAACTTTTTGCGTTTTGACAACATAACAAGGTTTCAATCTCTTTTAATAAGTATTTGAAATCCTTTATTTTAAAATGTAATCAACACATTGTGATTATATCTCTAGAAATCAGAATATAACAACATATTCCTCTTATCACAATAGCACTGTACGGATACAATGTCAACAGTCGTCTCAAATTCTGTACTGGGTATCTAGGCCGTAAAAAAATTACTGCCGCCTCAAGACTACTCATTAAGTCAGGGTCACCAACATTTCTGTTGCCCAATGACTTAATATAGTCATCCCTATATCTCTAGATAATCACATGCTGAGTCTATAGTATTGATACCGGTGATCACACAGCCCTAATAGGTAGCATGTTTCAATGGATATATATCGGTTGCAAATCGACTCAATGCAATGCGGTTTAAATAACATTTTGAGTATCAATATTCAAAAGTAAAATGCAAACTCACAGAACCGCTATCCCCAAAATAGGATTTGAATGTTCCTTACTCCGCTAGTCCGGTAGCCCGCTGGCCTGTCAGATCTAGTTAGAATTCAATTGTTAAAAACAATTTAAATAAAAAATTTAACTCTATAGAGTAGACTTTGTAGACATTACTAGACATATAACGTATATAGTCTATTCTCGTTCTCGAGATCAACTTATAGTCCTCTAATTATTAATCACTTTGATTAATATAAGACCAAATTAAAACGTCTCTATGTTTTAATTAATCGGATGTCCTTAATTGTCTAAGTCCTTTTCAGTCCTTTAAACGTCCTAGTTAAGGTTAATCATTTTCAAAATCCATAAAACTAAAACTCAAATATGAAACATTGTTCATATGCACGTTCGTGCATCCTTGTGCAGGCTCGTGCATCCTTGTGCACGCTCGTGCACCTCAGCTAGTGCATGTTCGTGCACCTCAGCTGGTGCATGTTCGTGCACTTTGTGTGCACAGTCTCGAGAAATTCAATTTTCCGGACTTTCCGACGTGCTAAAACGCCTATTTTCGATTCCAAACATCAATTCACACACCATAAGATTCAATTCCACTATTGAAACGTAAAATCGGTTCATATTCGATCGATTCGATACAACAACCGTCGTATATTCAAATATAATCCGACTTTTATAGAACCGAATTCAAATAACGGTTATTATCTCAATTACTATCGAATTCACGAAGAAATTCGAGTGAGAAGCGAGAAATCGGATCAAAAAACCCTAATCCTAGCTTCTTGCGTGAACCGGAGCAAAGCAAGCAACTGAAACCTAATTTGGTTTTGGTGATATGATTTCAATTCATTTGACATCATATATATGTAGTTTGGTCAAACGCCAAACTAGCCCCTAGTGATTTATGCGTCAATTCTTTTAAATATTTGTCCGTAAGTAAAACAGACTATAAACTCCAAACTTTATGAAATTTTATCCAAAAATCCCATAATTCAAAATAAGAATAAAAAAACTTTTATTCTCATGAGACCTATATTTTATTTTTAATAAATCATTTAAAATTTATTAGGGTGAAACTAGTCACTCTCAATAAATTTTCTATCTCCAAATCTTATAAAATTTTAGGAGTAACTTCTTAAAAATATTCCATGAATATTGACTCCAAAAATATTCACTCGGGACTTATAAATTATTTTATTTTAATTTATAAGCGTTTCTTAATTCCCGTCAGTTAAAATATAAATATAAAAATTTAATATTTTAACTTCTATAACTATTTCTTATTTTCAGAGATATTATAAATTAAATCTATCCTCATATATAATTTACGTTCTTCCGGTCCTCTTAATTATTCCTTACGTGGAATAATTTAGTCTTTTAAATTTAGGGGGGATTACATTTTATACATTAAATCCTTTTTTCTTTAATTTGTTTGATATTTATTATTTTATCCACTTTCTAAAATTAAACAATAATAAAAAAAATTAAAATGTTAATATATATTAAAAATTAAATTAAAGCCATTAAATTTTTTAACAATATAAATTTTATTTATTCATATTAACAAATACTAAGTACTAAATTAAATTTTCAGTTTTTTAATAATTTTTTTTTAATTTAGTTGACTAATATTAGAACTGAATTGAAGGAGTATAATAGTAATATAAATAAAAATAATGAAAATAATTTTTAAATAAAAAGAATAAAAATATAAATTGTGGTATACCAATACACACAGGGAGCTGAGAGTAATTTACTCCGACGAACCGACCTATGAGTTTCGCGAACTTTCCTTCATTTTCTCACAAGCAAAACAAAACAAACAACCATTCTCTTCCACTCTTATTCACTCTCTCGAGAAAACAAAGATTATTTCATCTAATTTGCCCTCAATTGTTTCGAATTAGAGTTTAATTTATTCAACTAATCATCATCTAAAAATGTTTAAGAAAGCAGTGGAGGCCAAATCGCATCAGAGACTATCAGGAGCCGACCGGAAGAAGCTTAAACGAAGCATCAGAGATAAATTCCCTCGCGCTTCCGATGCTGATATCGACATTCTTCTTCCTCCTAAAGTATGCTTGGTTTTGTTAATTATTTTTTGCAGACTTTTAAATTTCAGTTTTATAATGTTTGTATGTTGTGTATTATGTGTAGGCAGATATAACCGTGGCAAAGTTTCAGAATAGGGTTCATGTTTATGGCGTTGAAGCTGGATTTCCCATGTTTTTTGATGTTGATGGTCGCGGCACTGATATTTTTCCTACAGGTCTCTCATATGCTTCCATTTAATTTTGTAGCTCTTAAGTTAAGTTGAGTTCACATTTTGAGAATATAATAGGTTTAATAGTTGGTTTAATAGTGACAGTTATTGTGTGTTGCGTAATGCATTAATGTGGATCTTTTTATCATTATATATGAATTTTTGTAAACAATTATAACATCATGTCTTGTCCTGATACCTAGCTAATTTTTAGGTGTAGTCATAATTCCTCATAAGCTCATTTTTAGGGTTACAATTTACCTCCTTGTGTTTTCATTTATGGAACTTGTATCTATGGTTTTGTTTGATCTTCTGTGCTGTATGTAATTTCAGATATTCTTCCTTTATTAAACTCAGTATTCGTAAGGTATGCTTGTTTAACGGACATGTTTCTTTTCCTCCCAAAATTGATTGTCATATTTTATTATCGTATCCAGATTAATCTACTTAAGCATTCCCATTACATTGAACCTTACTTTCAGGATCGCAGATTACAATTACTTCTTTGGTTCAGCCACCATCTTGTCTTATTCTTGCAAGTGATATACTTCTCACTTTTCCTTATTTCTTTGTATTCTAGAATCTAGGATGTAAAAGGTGTCATATGCAAATGCTATGTTACAAGCTTTAAAACATGATGGAACATTTGATGGAATTTCAAATGAAAAGTAAATTGATAATTTACCTTCTGTGAAAGTAATGGTTCTTTAGTTAATTATGATTTTTGGCAGTATGTCAATTTCAAGAAGTTGATTGTAAATTTTATTAGTTTAGGCAGTCACACTAATTGTTTGCTTCATCTGCAATAAGTCAATGACTACATGCATCTATTTTTTTCTAGATATTTATTTACATGCTGCTCTTTTATTGCAGTTTTTGCCCTATGGAACGTTCCTGAACTATTACCGTCTTTTACATTGAAGGGTGGTGAGGTCTCTCAATTTATCATTGGAGGAGCAGATTTGATGTTCCCTGGTATTAGTATACCTGCCGAAGGTCTACCATCTTTTTCAACTGGGGAAACATGGGCAGTTAAAGTTCCGGGCAATCCAGCACCAATAGCGGTAAGACTTCTTTGAATTTTTAATTTGACATGCATATGCACACACACTCTTTCACTTTGCTGATTGCTCATGTCTCTTGTTGTTGTACTTTTCTAACTGCTGATTCATTTAGTAATTACATCAGCAATGCTTACTTTATTCAGGTTGGCTCCACAACTTTGAGCAGCAATGAAGCAATAAAAGCTGGCTTGCGTGGGAAGGCCTTAAGGATTACTCATCATTACCGGGACTTACTATGGTATGCTTATTTTGGAAACTCATTGGGAGATTGATTCATGTTGAGTCCTTCGTTGACATGCTCTTAGAATGATCTGCAGGGAGTCAGTTGAGGGGCATTATGTGCCAAATGCTGGTTTTTATGAAGATGTTGTCTTTGAGGATCCTTCTTTTTTGTCATCCATTCAAGATTCTGATTCACGTGCAGCTGCTAGTGGTTTTTCAAATGATCAACATAATGAGGTTGACCCCAATAAAATTGGGGAATTTGCTGATGGAAATGATGTAATATCAGATTCTCAACCATCTTCAGTTACAAAACTTGATTCTGAGCATGACACAATGGAAGAAGTCACTGCTGACATAGGTGATATGAAAATAATGGAAAATGTCGATGTTGATGAATCAACTCTTGAGCAGCAGCATGCATTATCAACCGAGGATGTAGATGCTTATCTGGAAAAATGCCTACTGCAAGCACTGCACACTACTGTTAAAGACAAAGATCTTCCAATTCCTGGAAGCACTCTGTGGTGAGTTGTTTGTTTGGGAGCTAGCACATATTTGTGTTCCACACTTTCTTATGTTCTTGTGCATATTAATTGGTCATTTACATTTATTTTGATTAACTGACATGTGTAGCAGCATATGTAATTTGACTAGAGTGTGTTATTGTGGATTGTTATCCACATCTTAACTATCAGGTGCAGTTGATTTTAAGATTGTTCTTTTTTTATAGCTTTGTAATGTTGCACTCATAAGTTAGTCAGATATGAAAGTGATATAGTTGTTTGTTCATGATTTTTTTTTTTGGGTATCTGTAATCATGGAACTAAGGATAGCTAATCGTCAAGCTTAGATGTATTATGATCAACATACCCTGGAAAATGTACGGTCTTTATCTGTCATTGGTCTTTATTGTTGCTCATGCACGATGACTCGATATATGACTGAGAACATGTTCTAAGATGACTGTCATAGAAATGATAATTTTTTTGTGTTAGAACTGTTTCTGGCTGAAACCATCTGTTTATGTCATCAAAGAGAAGTAACAGTCCGTGTTGGTGATTATATTTAATACTGATTTTTATTATGTAATTCATTGTTTCTTATGTTTAAAGAATGTTGATAGCTGTAAATTTCTAAACGGAAAGGTTGATGTTTTGGAAATTCTGATATGGTTGCCCTTGCTCAACAATGTAAACTACTCGTATAGATAGGTTGAATAAGGTTTATTATTCTCTTTTCTATACTTTGTTACAAAGTTCGTTGGTGCAGGTCAGGCCACGTCTTACCTTGCAGGCCTTCAGGAATTATGCTGGATATTAAGAAATCATCCCACAAGAAGCTGTCAAAGTGGCTACAAGCTAAATCATCTGCAGGGTTGGTGCGTTCTTCTGTTCTCTATGATTATTTTGGGAACTAGCACTTATTTATATTAAAGCAAAAAGCTTTCGACGATAGAGAAGTGAAATTGGTTTCAAATGAAGGATCCTTAAACAAGCAAAATTACTTATATTTCTTGAGCGGGATACCTTAATTACCAAGTCCTTTTGGATTATCTGGCTTGTATTGGTAGGAAATTGGTGTATTTTAGTATGCTTAGATCTAATTGGTGTCTAATGTGGACAGATTTCAGTGAAGGAGGACAAGTATAAGAAGGAAACTATTCTAGTTTCTGTTAATCGCAGTCACCCAGATTACTTATCCTTCAAGCCAGAGAAGAGGCAGGAGCAGAAAATTGACCAGGCCGATGATCCAGCTACTAGTGGAAGTCGGTCCAAAAAATTGCTTGAAGTGACAGAGATCTATAAACCAAGCGTACATGTCAATCCCATTTTTGCTTCTGTTGGTGCTGATACTGGGAAACTTTACAGTGCTTCAGAAGCCTGTGATATTGTCTTCAAGTATTTTGAGAAAGAAAATCTGGTGAAGGCGACAAACAGGTCCTTTGTAGTTTTAGATGCAACATTATGTGATGCTCTGTTTAAGGGAACGGTTAAAAAAGGATCAACATACCCAACTGAGATCCATAAGAAAGATATTGGATCAATATTTGTAAGCCGAATGCAAGCTCATTACATAGTGACGAGAGGAAGTGAGTCAGCCATTCGTAAAGGTTCATTGAAGACAATTCAAATTCTAACAGAAAGACGTCAAGGTAACAAGAAGGTGACGAAAGTCTCTGGTCTAGAACAATTCTTGATGGATGCTGAAGCATTGGCATCAGAGCTGCAGAAAAAGTTTGCTTGCAGTACATCAGTGCAAGAGCTACCAGGTATGCTTTGTGCACTGATTTTGATGCTTTATTTGCTAATGGTGGTTTACACTAAAAATTAGTCGTATTAATCCAACCTTCTTATGGTGATACGATTATAAGGACAATGTCCTTTTATGCATTGAGGAGAGAATGATCTAAATTAAATGCAGATTGCTTATTTGATGCTGGATATTATGTGATTTTGATGCTGGATATTATGTGATTTTGCTTTTCATTTATCGTTTTCCATCCATCAAGCTGATTTTGTCATTAGATAAAAATCCAAAGATGAATAGACAAACAAAGAATATCACTACTGTGTAAACAAAGAGTTTGAGAGTAAGCATTATAAAATCTCTGAGATCTTTTTTGGTTTGGAAAAAATAGATTCTCTATTTTTATACAACATTGACAGACATGTAAAATTTAGTGTAACCATATTATGAAGTTCAAATAAACGCTGGAGTATTTAGAAGTTTTGTTCTGTTAACAAAAGCTGCATTATTTAGAAGAGGGCTATGGTTGTTATGTAAAACTACTATGTCAATCCCAGTTAGTAAAAGCAAGATATTGCTAGGTGCAAAAGTTCTGGTAATTTGGCGGAAATTTTGCATAACAGTAAATCTAGCATCAGGTGCACATGGGCATTAACTAAGACTCAAATAGTAGTAGTTCGGTACATGGTAGCTAATCTGGTGCCAAGATTAGTCGGTTGCTGATAGTTCTGGGAGTTGATGGTTAGAGTGCTGAGTCTGCTGACTATGCCATTAGTTCTATTTGAAGAGATGTTTTCATCTTCATCAAGATTTACCCTAACTTTTTTCTTAGTTCCAGTTCCTCCAGTAATTGTAATATAGCATCAAAACTGACTTGTGGCCTTGTATAGAGGAAAAACTCGGCATATTTTTGACATAATAGGAAGACCAGTATGAGAGATAATGTTGTTGACATCATCTAAACCTTTTTTAATATTTATCAAATCGTTTTTGTTTTACCTGCAAATACACAATTTCTGAGACTGTTTCATTTTTACCTTCTCAGGAAAGAAAGGGAATGAAGTTCTTATTCAAGGTGGTGTTATTGATGATGTGGCAAGACATCTAGTTGAACAGTATGGGGTTCCTAAAAGATATATTGAGGTTTTTGATAAAACCAAGAAGTGAGAAGTGCTCTTAATGGTATGTTTCTTTAGCAGTTAATTCTATATTGAAAAAATAGAGTAATCGATTTTGACTTTGGACTGATTGTGTGTTCTTCCGTTTATATATTTATTTATTATTTCTGGAGATTATAAACTTTTCCAGCTTATGTTAAGTAATATGAATCTTGTTGTTTTCCTAATTTGTTCTGGTCAGTGGTCACCATTTGCTTATTTTGATGTTCAATCTTTATTGGTTAGGAAGGTGATAAAATCTATTTATTTTCCTTTTCTCTTGTATTTTCTTTTTATCTTATCTTTGACATAAGAACTTGACATGCTTTCTGATTTGCTGCTGTGCTGCTCGATGTCTATGTGATTAAATGCTCCTTGTAAATTCTGGAAAAGTGAATTTATTAACTTGTACACAGATTTTAATTGATCAGTTGCAGTCACTCTATAAAAGCAAAGTACGATAGTGAATGTAGAACTATTGCTGCCTCCTATCTGTTGAAGTGGGAGTATCCCACATTGATTGTGTGTGTGAACGATGTGTGTTTAAATATTGGTTGGGCATCTCCTTAACACCAATTGGTTTTAAGATGGCATTTAACATGATATCAGAATTTTGTCCATTCACACAATTTGAATTTGGCCCGGCCCACGTGAAATACGTGAGGGGGGTTTGGTTGCTCGGCCCGGTCACGCTATGCGTGAGTGTTCAAGTGAGAGTATCCTACATTGGTTGTGTGTGTGTGTGGATGGACATGTGTTTAAATATTGGTTGGACATCTCCACTTCCTACCAATTGGTTTTAAGATGTAATCTAACACTATGTGTTGCATGTACTCATTTCTCATATGAGTAATGAACTTTACTTTTTGTTTGGGCTCTATTAGAAATAATAAAACCATAGTTGGAGTCTCGCATAATAGGTTAATCTTTTTGGTTAGATTGGTTATTTGATATGATATCAAGCATCTATGATTGGAGCCTTGGAAACCCCCAATTAAATAATTGAATATTTGAGCATAAGATACGGTGTTTTTGTACTTGTTCACGCTTCAAGTCTAATGGGCATTGCGGGTTAGAGTGTGTTTGAATAAACCATAATTGGAAACTCATCTAACTGTTCAAGTTATTGGGTTGATTGGTTATTTAACAGACATGATAATAGTTACACCTCTCATCTTTTACATTGTGCTTTTTCCTAGTTTTGAACTGCAAAGAAATAACAACTTACAAAAAAACACTTTCATTATTAGATTTTGTATTTTTATGAATATTAATATCACATAGTGCATATTTTTAAATTCTCAACTAGGAGATGAACTAAGAAATAAGTAATCATATGTCAGAGTAATCCGATGCACGATTGTGTTACTATAGTAACAAGTTCTCTGTAAGTTGTTTCTTTTCCACAGCAGTGATGACTATAATGGAGATGGCTAAGAGGTTTCTTTTCTTTATTTATCTTACACAATATTACTACATTAATATTTGAAATTGTATGTATATTGTTTGTGGAACAAATATGAGATTTTTTTTTTTTGCAAGTTTAGGCTGGGGTCTCAACATCTGGTCTCAGCTTCTTGCTGCTTTATTCTTAGGTGTGCAGCAGAATTATCATAAACAGATGAAAGCCTTTTGTCTGTTCAAGTCGTAAGCTAATTTGGCTTCTACCATAAGCGATATGCATTGTTTTTCAAAAAGCAAAATTGTAAATAGATCACCTGCTAGTATTTCTTCAGTTCACTCGGTTTAATCATGCTGTTTCTTTATGCAACTACTCATCTCTAATTGTGCTATTTATTTGTGCAATCACGTACATTTTTTTGAACGGCGATGTAATTGATTTCACTTTTGTTCTCCTCTTTGATGATTGCTATGTTTATGCATTTGAATGTAAGACATTAAAAGAAAGTCAGGTGATTGTTTGAAACTTTGTTTTCTTCTCAGAGGGTGGACAATTTATTAGGTGATCCCTAAAGGTTATTGGAGAGGATATTTGCTTGACCATGAGCTGAATATATGCATTGCGATTTTGATAGAAACTAGGGGTGAAATCTCTAGAGGTGAGAAGTGGTTTTCTCCCTGAATCTGGTTCTGCAAGGAATTAGTATATAATTTTTTTCCTTCGCTATGATATAACTAACTATACAAGTCTAATGCAATGTCTGGAGTCAGCTGAATGGATTGTTTCACTTGTCTATTTATATATTACACAATCTTTGTATTACGTTTAAGATTATGTTTCGACCATTATCATCTTGTTCTATATTTTTTTAATTTTTCTCTCCAGAGGCAAAACTCGTTTCTGTTGAGCTAGGAGATATTTTGTTGATTTAGACTAGACTAGAGGTTGCATGTATTTGTTTATAGGTTTATGATTCTGAACAGTAATTTATCAGGTCGTGTAACAATTTTATGCTGATGTGATTTTTACCTCGGTGTTTGCTATCCCAGTAGCACAAAAATGAAATCACTTGGTTCCCAAACTGTGGCTTCTTGTCCTGTGAAGTTTGAGTAGTAAATCATGCAAAATGAGAAAATATATGAAGACCTCATTCCACCAAAAGTGAAAAAAATGAGATGAGAAATTGAAACTTATCATTTGAAAGAGCTTATGCAGTACTAACCTCTGTCTGCTAATAGCAATTACTATCCTGAGCATATTAATAGATGCACGCTGCATTTATCCACTTTTCGCCTGGCAGCAGTGTGCGCCAACACCTTTTTCGTATAAAATTTGAATGCGACTTAGTCATGTTCATTTAAAATCATACCCAATGTACACATGATGTGATCTTGTGAAGCTCAAATCATTGTTTCCATTATTTAGACCTTTCAGAATTAACAACACGATGATCATCCGGAACGGTCTTGAAGTTGCATACACATGACATAAATTATTGATATCTATATAGTGTGTGAATTCAACTACATAGACTACTGCAGAACCTAGAAACTCTGGTAGGACTTTTATGCCAGTGACGGTTATTGAAGATCCAGGATCTACCAAGCCAGTTTGGTATCACAAAAACCAAGTAAAACAAGATTTTCAACATTAAAATTGAATGGCAGACTTTGAAGGGTAGGTGTTTTCAGGGATGAAACCAGGATTTCTTTTGAGATCTAGATTTTATCAAACTCAAGCAGCTTTATTCACTTGCTCACCTGGGCTCAAAGTAAATACTGAAACGTTTCTATAGACTACTGTTGATGATGGTGCGCTTCCGCAAATGAATTTGACCATAAAGTCATAGAAATGATCGCTGCAGCAAACAATAATATGATAGTCAAGAACATTATAATAAAGACAACAATAACGATCTTAATCCTCGTAAGTCGTAATAATTAAAGCATAATTTATTAAATTCCAAAACAAATTCCATTTTTCTAAATTAATTTCTAAACTGAAACCTAAACTGCACATAGATTTTTACCAACAGAAACAATCGAGCTGTTCTTCAATGGCTTCTTCTTCAAAATACGAAGTTTTCGTGAGTTTCAGAGGTGAAGACACTCGCAATAACTTCACCAGCCATTTATATGCTGCTTTGCATAGGAAGCACATTAAAACGTTCATAGATAACGAACTTGACAGAGGAGAGGAGATCACAGCAGTGCTTTTGAAAGTGATTGAGCAATCAATCATTTCCGTGATTATCTTTTCAGAAAAGTACGCAGAATCACCGTGGTGTTTGGATGAACTAACTAAGATACTCGAATGCAAAAATATTTCAAAACAAATGGTTTTACCTGTTTTTTACAGCGTTGATCCTCAGGATGTTGCAGAGCAGAAAGGTGGTTTCGGTCTCGCATTTGCTAAGCTTGAGGAGCGTTTCAAGAAGAGTATGGATAATAAGATTCAGATTTGGAGAGCAGCTTTGACTGAGGCTGCCACTTTATCTGGTTGGGATTCACTTGTTATTAGGTATTTTTAAATTCTTGCTCAAATTCAATGTGTAGCAATCAACATTTTTTAGTAATTGTTCTGCATTTTTAATTTGTTAGGCCCGAATCCAGACTGATTGATGAAATTGTTGAGGATATTTCTAAAAAATTAAATCGTATCTCGTCGTGTAGTTTCAAGGGTTTGGTTGGAGTGTACTCACGAATTGAGAAAATTGAATCATTATTAAGCATTGGGTCCGACGATATTCGAATTTTAGGAATTTGGGGAATGGGCGGTATAGGGAAAACAACACTTGCTGGAGTAGTATTTGATCACATCTCTGCACAGTTTGATGGCTGTTACTTTCTTGCTAATGTTAGGGAAGAATCAGAAAAATATGGATTGTACCGACTGCGAAAGGAAATGCTCTCGAAAATATTAGGAGAAGAAAATCTAAATACAGATGCTTATGATTTTAGAGCTAGTTTTGTTCAGACTAGACTTTGTCGAATAAAAGCTCTTATTGTTCTTGATGATGTGGATAACTTCAAGCAAATAGATTATTTAGCAGGAGAGCATGAATGGTTCGGACCAGGAAGTAGGATTATTGTAACAACTAGAGATCAAGATGTTCTTAAGAGTGGAGTTGATGAAGTATATGAGGTCGAGGGATTGAATTACCATGAAGCTCTTGAACTCTTTGGTTTGCGTGCATTTAAACGAAACCAGCTAAGAGAAGATCATAGGAATATGTCAGAAAGAGTAGTATGTTATGCTAGTGGCAATCCCCTGGCTCTGAAAGTTTTGGGTTCTTTTCTATATCGTAGAAGCATGCGGGAGTGGGAAAACGCATTGAGTAAACTAGAGAGAATCCCTAATAAAGAGATCCAGAGCATGTTAAGGTTGAGTTATGATGGATTGGATGTTGAAGAGAAAGATATTTTCCTTGATATTGCATGTTTCTTTAAAGGGGAGGATACGGATTTTGTGAAAAGAATACTAGATGGTTGCGGCTTCTCTGTTGATGTTGGATTCAATGTCCTTATTGAGAAGTCGCTTGTAACTATTTCAAACAATAAGTTAGAGATGCATAATCTATTACAAAGAATGGGTTGGGAAATCGTGCGAGAGGAGTCTGTCAAAGAACCTGGAAGACGCAGCAGGTTGTGGACTTCTGGAGATGTTTTTCACGTTTTGTCGAAAAATACGGTAAGACTGAAGTGCCCAATATTTATTTTTGTTATGTTGGCAAAACAATGAAGTTCAATGCAATTGTGCAAGTCAGCTTTTTTTTTTGGTTTCAAATGATATTGACAACAAGATACTAATTGTAGTAGTTTGTAATGTGTTGATCTTATGCTTTACACTTATTGTAGGGAACTGAAACAATTGAAGGTATATTCCTTGATATGTCCGAATTAGAATACCTACACTTAAAACCCGAAGTGTTTTCAAGGATGAACAGATTACGCTTTCTCAAATTTCATCGTGATGGTCTCATCGTGCATCTTCCACAAGGTCTTGAATCTTTGTCAGATAAGCTAAGCTATCTCTATTGGACTGGAAGTCCTTTAAAATACTTCCCGTCCAATTTTTGTGCCGAGAACCTTGTTGAACTTAGTATGCCATTTAGCCAGGTTGAACTGCTTTGGGAGGGATGTCAGGTATACTATTCTAATTCAAAAAGTAGACTTATATGCATATCCATGGATGTTTATTTATTTTAGTTGGTTGCAGAATCTTGAGAAGTTAAATTCTATCGACCTCAAGAACTCACGGCATCTTATCAGATTACCAGACTTATCAAAGGCCTTAAATCTTGAATATCTAAATCTTCAAGGCTGTATAAGTTTGCTTGAGGTACCATCAGCCGTCGAACATTTCAAGAAGCTTACTCTCCTGAATCTGGAGAACTGCAGAGAGGTTAAGAGTATTCCAAGCTGTTTTAATATGCAATCGCTTCAAAGGCTCAATCTTTCTGGATGCACACAATTAAAGAAGTTACCAGAGATTTCAAGAAGTGTAAAAGAGTTGAGTTTGGACAGGACTGCAGTAGAAGAACTTCCGGTGTCGATTGAGAGTCTTTCTAAACTTAACTTTTGGAGTATGTCTAACTGTAAACATCTCAAGAGCCTGCCAAGAAATCTCTCTATGCTGAATTCTCTTAAAAGCCTTTTAATCTCTGGTTGTTTGGAGCTGGAAACTTTACCTCTCAGCATGGAAAAGCTTTCTCAATTACAGAAGCTTGACATACGTGGTTGCAAAGCACTTACTTGTTTACCGGAACTTCCACCGAGCCTTAACCTCTTAAATGCAAGCAGTTGCATTTCACTGGAAACAATACCATCTTCACTGGCTGTATTTGCAGAGAAAATGTTACCAAAATGTCCAAATAATCAGCGGTTTTGTTTTATTAATTGTCCAAGGTTGGATCAGAATGCACGAAGGATCATCGAGTTTGATTTACAGTTTAGAATTCAGAGCATAGCATCTGCAGCTGTAAAAGACTATCATAAGGTATCTCTCTCTCCTTCATGCACAGATGACAGACCGCGTATGTCAAATGTTTTATAGCGAGTTATGTTGCATGGAAACTTGTTAAGCCGTATGTTTTGGTGCGGAAATGCTTTTAAAACTCTGAAACTTAATATTTATAACCTTTTCTCCTGTTTGAGTGTTTTTCATTTCAATGTTTACATTTCTGTACAACATAGTTTCCCGCTGAAATTAATTATCAACGAATAATTGATGCAGGGACTTCATTCACTGCCATCAATCAGCATTTGTTTCTCTGGAAACGAAATTCCAAAATGGTTTCACTATCAGAAAACAAATTCTTCTATCAGTATCAAGCTTCCTTCAAATTGGCTTAATCCCAAGTTCTTAGGTTTTGCTATGTGTGGTGTGGTTGAATGTACAGACTTCACAGAGCTCAGCGACATTTACATCTTATGCTACTGCGATTTGACAACTGATCGTGGTGATCACCAAACAGTTAATTGTATTTTGCGAGGACTGCCTAGCTACTCTGGTGAAATGCAACAGAATTTTGGCAGATCAAATTATGTATTCATGGGCTACGATTTCAGTTTGTGTCTGAGAAGTATTCAAGAAAAAGATACAGAAGCATCAAATAATTATAGTGAAGCCACAATTACATTCTGCTCAAAGAAAGAAGCAGGGCACTCTTATACATTGCGCAAAGTAAATAAATGTGGTGTTCATCTAATGTATTCTCAGGATGAGGAGACAGAAATCAAATCCTCAATCATCCAGTGCAACTAAACAGGCCAGAGAAGAAAATATACTGATCTCCTGATGTGGTGGACTTGTGAACCTATGAAGCAAGGTACTCTTTGTTGATTTCCATATCCAAAATCAAAAAATTAATGTGGCAAAAATTAAAATTATATTAAAAAATTGGTCAATTTAAAGAATGGTCAATTTAATATAAAAAGTTATTTTAATGCTAAAAGGGTCAATTTAAAGATTTTTTTTAAACTTCTGCCAAATAAAAAAAGATCATTTTTATGCTTCAGGATACAATTGAAATGAAAAAAAAATGCAAAATAGGATAAAATACGCAAGATAGGATTGAAAGGGGATAAAAGGTCGAGTTCTTTTAAGACATTAGGTTTTTTAAAAAAAGAAGATATTAAAGATATTTTTCTTGTAGACCGCCTCTACAAACTGCCCCTACAAGTATAAGTTACCATATTAAAACCGTGTTTACTGTCGTTTCATTTTCCTAAATAGCCGAAAGTGAAAATTTCGACCCTCTTAAATTTGAGTCCTCGTTTCGCCGCTGGCTTCAACAGTAAATTATTGTTATTTTTAAGAAATGTAGCCTTAATAAGAATAAAAATGTAGAGTTGACCTTTTGGACCAAAAAAAGAAGCAGCAAAGTTTGATTTCAAATTTGCGTAATAATAGAGAGGGCCAGATAATACCTATTGTCAAACCCAAAACACATGATTTGAGCTAAAATGTTGCAACTCATAGGCAAAAGTCATCAATGGAAATATTAAGATAAAGCAACCATAAAATATGGAGATAGTTGGTAATCTAAATTAATCTGGTCAACGTGCTCATGAATAATGGTATAATACATTAATCGCCTGCCAATTTTAATGTACAGAAATAACAAAAAGACAAACCTAAATCCCAATGGCTTCCTCAACTCATGCCAAGTTCCAAGTTTTCCTGAGTTTCAGAGGTACAGACACTCGTAACAGTTTCACAAGCCATCTCTATTCTTCCTTGCAAAGAAAACAAATAAAAACATTCATAGATTACGAACTCGAAAGAGGATCAGAGATTTCGCCAACGCTTTTGAAACTGATAGAAGAAGCAGCGATCTCTGTCGTGATTTTCTCGGAAAATTATGCATATTCAGCATGGTGTTTGGATGAATTGGTGAAGATAATTGAATGCAAGAATATGAAAAATCAAATGGTTTTGCCTGTTTTTTACGGCGTTGATCCGAATAATGTTGGTGAGCAGAAAGGGAGTTATGGAGATGCATTTTGTAGGCATGAGGTGAGTTTTAGTATTGCCAGACAGAAAAGTTGGAGAAATGCTTTGAGTGAAGCTGCTAATTTATCTGGTTGGGATTCTCTTGTTATTAGGTAATACAAATTTGAAATTTCTCATCTTTTTAAATCATTCCTATCTTTATTTATGAATCATGATGTATAATATGGTTCAAATAATTTTCATAAAATTGATAAGCATAATCTATGAAAAAATCATTTTTAGAAAATCTTCTATGATAATAAAACTATTTTGATAATGATTTACAAATTTTTATTAAATAGGATAGATAATTCCTTAAATTTTTTTATAATCTTTCTTCATTTACGGACTAACTTTTTATATCAAAATAAGATAAAAGACTAAAATATATTTTATTTTATCAATTGAATCTTTTATCTTAATTGTTTAGATCTAATTATTGGACTCGCAAAAAACTCATAGACCAAACTATCAAAATTATTTTTTAGAGAAATTTGCAGAAAATACTCCGTTTTTCAAAATATTTGTAAAAATACTCCGTTTTTTGAAAAATTATGTGTCTACCTTTTTTTTCGAAAAATTTATTTTTTGACTCCGAAATTTATTTTTTTACCCTGAAATTTTTTGTAAAAATACTCCGTTTTTTTTAAACTGTTTGAAACTGTATTATAAACTGTTTCAAAAATGTCAAAGTTTTTTAAAAATACTCTGTTATAAACTATTTGAAACTCTATTAGAAACTGTATTTAAAACGTTTGAAACTCTATTTTTATGAAACCGTTATAAACCGTTTGAAACTCTATTTGAAACCGTTTGAAACTCTATTAGAAACTCTACTTGAAACGATTTTATAAAACAGTTTCAAATTGTGTTTTTTGAAACTGTATGAAACCGTTATACACCGTTTGAAACTCTATTAGAAATTGTATTTGAAACCGTTTGAAACTGCGGAGTAAAAAAATAAATTGCGGAGTAAAAAAATAAATATTTTTTTTTTTTAGGTACGCTTATAAACTTTCAGTTTTTGAGGTAAATTTACAAATATTTTAGTTTTTTAGGTATTCTTCTAAACTTCCCTATTTTTTAAGATATTTTTATCAATTTAATCATAGAATTAAAAAAATTATGTTGCTAAACTCAGAATAATGTGTCAAACTAATAATTTGCTAAAATTATAAGATAATTCATTTCCGATTACTCATATAAATCCCATATTAAATATTGATTAATAATTCTTTATACATTATATTCCTTCCTATCTAAAACAATTGTCCACTTTTTTTATCCTAAATATTTGCCCATTT
This sequence comes from Mercurialis annua, assembly GCF_937616625.2. Classification (NCBI taxonomy): domain Eukaryota; kingdom Viridiplantae; phylum Streptophyta; class Magnoliopsida; order Malpighiales; family Euphorbiaceae; genus Mercurialis; species Mercurialis annua. Next base: position 68,000,092 of record NC_065570.1, read on the forward strand.
TTAATAAATCACAATCTTTAAAATTAAACTTCCTATATTGCTCTTATTTAAAGTTCACTATTTATTTCCATTATCTCAAAAAAGTGAATTAGTCATAGCATTTAATAAGAGTATAATAGAAAATAAAGATAAATTTATAAAAATTTAGTATATTAATTGTGTTTTTTAAATTGTGTAAAAATAGCAGATAAACAATTATTTTGGAACGAAGAAAGTATATGATACATGCATGATTTATGAAGACTTTTTGAAAAACTAGTATTGTCTTACGTGCTACGCACGTGGCTCGTAATGTGACACGCGAACGATTGTTTAATTTTTAATTAAAAATAATATAAATAATTAAAGTTTATTAGTAGACTAATTAAAATTTTCAAGGGGCCAATTATTATATTGAAGTAGTAAATAAAAAAACTTTTTTTAAAAAAATATTATTCAATATAATAAGAGAATATACAAATAAAATTATATATTATTAATTAAAATATCTAAAACATTTAACTTAAAAGAGATAGTAATGAATAACTTAAAAAAGTATGTAGTCTAAGCAAACAATAAAAATTATGAAAAATAGACAAATTTACACAAAGTATAAATGGTTTATATAGTGTTTGTCGATTATATTATTATACATTAATTATAGGAAATTATAGATAATCAAGAATTTACGTATTACATTTATTATAATTATATTAATACATTCTATATATAATTAATATTAAATTAATTAGAGTTTTTATTAAATTAAATTCTAACTTTAATTATCAAATGACAACAATCCTAAATTTGCATCAAACACAAAAGCAAATTATTTATATGACCTAATAACTAAATATGAAATTATAATGTTGACATTGCTATTATTAGTGGTTAAATAATTGTTTTTTCAGTATGTTTATAATTTTACTACGTAAACCAATAAAGCAATGGAAGTTAAATACCTTTCAAACACTTAAAACTTAAAAGCATGTGTTTACATGTTGTCCGGTTTATATAATCTAATTAGCATTATTAACTAATCATATTAGGATTAGTTTAACCTAGTTAGTATTTTAGATATATTACAGGTAGTTTAACTTTGGTTAGTTTTCTAGATATATTAGGAGTACTCTAATTTAGTTTTACATGTTGTCCGATTTATATAATCTAATTAGTATTATCAATTAATCATATTAGGATTAGTTAGATATATTAGAGGTAGTTTAACTTAGTTAGTGTTCTAGATATATTAGAAGTACGCTAATTTAGTTAATATTTTAATTAATTAATTTTAAGGACGTTAGCGTAAATTTGCCTGTCCCCCCCCCATCCGTGCTTTTATATATAGTATAGATAGATAGATAACTCAATTGTCTATTATTGTTGAAATCAATGTCGCCTTGAATCTCATCTCTAATTTTGTTGTATCATTATAAAAACTTGTGGCATTGTTTTCTCATAGTTCAACATGAGATTATTCAATGTGATTCGCTTTAATAGTCCCGTTTTGTGAAGGAGGCTCTATTGTGGGAGATTAAGTATGTTTTGTAAATTGGATACTTCATTTAAAAAGTAATTACTTTATTATAAATTTATCTATAAATATATAAATTATTAACATATAATTTATCATTTAATTAATATCACGTTGCGTTTATAAATTTTAATGGTCTTAAAATAAGGGTGCTAATTTATAGAGTTTCAACTCCAACGCTAAATTTTTTAAGTTGTGCATATGTTAGTTTCTTCTGTAAAAGACTGATAGTAATATTGATGTATGTATTTATCGGATTGCTAGGCCTGAGTCCAAACTTATTGATGAAATTGTTGAAGATATTTGCAAAAAGTTGAACAGTATGTCTACGTCGTCTCAAGATTCGGCTGAAATGTATTCAGGGACTCCAAGAATTGAATCTTCATTTTGGCAGGCAAATGCAGGCATTCCAAGAATTCAATCTTCATTTTGGAATTGACACACTTCAAACCTCATTTAAATCAGGGTTTAGTTTTGTCTCAGTATTGTCCAAGTCATTTCCAGAATATGCATGGTGCTTTTGATTCAAATAAATGTAATAGTATTTAACTTATTTAAAAGTTCATTTACTAATTTTAACTTTTTTAGTTTTGTAGAATTTATATGTTTATGTCAAATAAATTTTAGATAAATCTATTTGTAAATTGAATAAATTTATAGTGCTAATTGAAGCAAATAAAATATTAAGGCTTCTCTCTCAAAAAAAAAAATATATTAAGGCTTCAACGGTTTCACCAAACTAACATCACATGTCTGCCTAATTAACAATCACTATATGCATATTTTATAATCTACCGTAGTTAATCTAAATTTAGAAGCATAAGAACATCACACAGTAGAAAGATCCGTGCATGGATTTGGATATCCGTCTAGGTCCGTCCAAGCCCGTCCAATTTGAACCGGACCAAAAAAATTTCAAGTATGCCTGGGCTCATCCCGTATAAATCTAATTTATAGATGGAACGAAGTTGTATATTAAAGAGTCAAGCTCGGTTGGTCCCAGTCCGAATCTATCCGGGCCCAATTGATCCCGTCTGAACTTGCCCAGGCACGGATGGGCCTGGCCCAGAATCAGTTCTGCTGAATGATGGGAAAGATTTAGCACAGTTTTTTCCGTCTTGTAGAAGCATTTCAACAACTTGTTTCATGGTGGGTCTTTCATCTCTGTCTTCATCAACACATTTTAAAGCTACTCCAACAAGAATCTCCATTTGTTTCTTGTCATACTTGCTTTCCAAGTTAACATCAACAATCTTCTCCATCCAGAGTTCAGAGCTGCTATCAATATTTCCTCTCACCCATTTTACCAGCCCTCTGTCATCTGTTGGGCTCTTTCCAGTTACTATCTCCAACAACACCATTCCGTAGCTATAAACGTCGACTTTTGATGTGATCGGAAGATTAAGCACCCACTCTGGAGCAATATACCCTCTTGTTCCTCTTACTTTCGACAATCTTGAACTTTCATGGCTATCTCTTTTCAATGGATGTGACAGTCCGAAATCCGATACCTTTGCCTCGTAATCACTATCCAATAGTATGTTCTGCGGCTTAACGTCGCAGTGTAGAATCCACTCTAAGCACTCTTCGTGTAGATACGCGAGGCCTTTGGCCGTACCTAATGCAATGCCGTGTCTCTTCTTCCATTCGAGTCTTTTAGCTGAGAGGTTTTCAGATAAAGATCCATTCTCCATGTACTTGTAAACGACAAGTCGGTAATTTGCTTCAGCGCAATATCCCCACATTTCGATTAAGTTCATATGATTAAGCTTGCCAATGACGCTAACTTCTGCTCGGAATTCTGCTTCTCCTTGCTCTGCTTCATTTATGGTTAGCCTCTTTATCGCTGCTACTCGATTATCGGATAATATGCCTTTGTATACAATTCCTCCTGCTCCTCTTCCAATCTCTTCTCTGAAACCTCGAGTCGCCTTTTTCAGCTCATCGTAGCTGAATTTTCGAAAGCCTGTCGCAATTTGAAGGTAGCCTGCTCTAATTGCTCCTGTTTTCTGGTGGGTTTTAATCAATAAACACCATACCAGGAAAATAACAATCAACTCTATCATCCCAAAAATTAAAGCAAACCAAACGACAAACTCCAATGATCCATTTTCATGGTGTTTGGTATACACTCTATCACTCTGCTTGACAACATCAACCGAGCAATCTAGACTGAACTTTTTGACAGACGAACGACTTCTTTTAGGCACTTTCAAGTAAAGATCACCTTCGAAATTCGGTGAATGATGTCCGTTAAGCAACGAAGATTTCGCGAAACAATAAGGAACATTACTAGGATAATCATGCTTGATGAATTTGAATTGAAAGCCTAAACAATCACATCTCTGCAAGCATACTTTTTTGCACATATCTAACGTATAATTAGAACGGAAAACGAAATCATACCCATAAAACTCGACATGAGTAAGCCGACGGAAAGTGAACTCATTTCCCGAACATAAATCATCATTGAATTCAGACTCACAACCCAAAGACCAGTCACCCGCATCCTTCATCTTGTACCCTTCAAGACAAGAACAAGTCCTACCATAATAAGGATCATAACTACAGACACTGTTCGGTCCACAAATCCCATGAATCCTACACGGTTGAGACGTAGCTTGCCATGAAACACTCCATCGATTATTCCGATTTTTTCGACTGTACAATCGAAGATTTCCATCGAAATCAATAGTCAGCCTTCTCTGTAATCGAATTCCATAATCCGCAGACGAAAAAGTGAAACCATCAGTAGAATTAAAATTGCCCAAATAATCAAAATAAGCAACTCTACTATTATTATAACTAGACCTGTCAGCTTCCCAGCTTAAAAGCTCAGGATCCGGCCAGTATATACTTGAAGTCTCCGTACCATCATAAAGAAGACGAAGAACATTATCAGTATCGAAATAAAGCTTAAAGAAACCTGAACTGTAATTACTTTCACTTCTCGACGAAACAAGCGGCCAATTCTTGGTAATAGGCTGAAGAGGAAGAATAGTGTTCGTCGGAAAATCGAAACTTTGCCAGAGTACGACGCCGTTTAAGTTCTTTAAAACAAGATTGCCGTTTTCCTCAAGATATAAGTCAACGGAAGTTTCTGAAATGGTATTGGTAGCCCAAACGGTGAGTTGATCGGCATCTGATAAGATCAGATTGCCGGATTTTAGCAGAGATAACTGGGATTTTTTCCCGTTAACGGGTTTGTCGCGATTTGCCGTCCAAACGACAGTACAGTTGTTGCCGCATAGTGGTTCGTTGAACCATACGGCAAAGGAGTAGGCATTGTCGCCGACGGGGAAGAATCCGGCAAGGAAACTGGCTTGTGGGGAAATTAAAAAATCATTTGTGTTGTGTACAGATAAAGATGAGGCTTTGGTTAAAGAATAAATGGAAGCTGAAGAGGATAAGAAGGGAGAGTAAATAATTAAAGATAGAGTAAGCAAGAGAATTTGAGAAGCCATGGATGGAGGTTACGGTTAAGAAAGATTTGATATGGGATTTCTTTGCAGTAGTCGAGTCCATTGCAAGTCAATTGAAAGCAACACGCCTGTATTTAAAAGTTTCCCCACTCTCTGAATTTTAAATGATTGATTTTTTTTTTTAATTAAAGATAGAATTACACTAAATTAGGTGTTAGGTGTTAGTATTTTTAAAAATTCATTTTCAGTCAACTGGCTGGCAGAGGGGTGGGTCGAACCCATGCCCTCTGAAGATGCAAAGTGCAGTGTCCAACACTCACTTGCAATGATTGATTAAGAGAGATTTATGTATTTATCTAAAAAAAGAAAATAATTTAAATTTCTACCTCAATAAGAAAAAGTCAACAAAAATATTTCATAATTTGGCCATTCTAATATTTTTACTCTCCGTGTCCAATTTATTAAAATTTTACTTTACCTATGTAATAGGCTTCTCTGACACACTATACTTTCTCACTCTATTTCTCTCTTTCTCTCTCTCTCCACATACCTCACATATCTGACGTTTCTTTTTCTTTTTCAAACTTTTATTTTGTTTACTTGTTCCAAACTTTTTTCAAACATTTATAAATTAAGTACTCTTTATTTCTGCATACTTTAAATTAATAAACATGCCTATTATAAATTACCAATAAATACAATATTTTTTTTTATTTTATTTATTTCAGTATTATTAAATATTTTATAATTTAAAAATATATACTACTATTTAAATATTTTATTATATTAATAGTATTTTCAAAAATTGTATGAACTAAATAAAAAATAACAGTATCACATTATCATATGATTATCACTGTATCATTTTATCATATAATTATCACAGTTTCATTTTAGCATGTAATTATCAGTGTATCATTTGCATTGTCATCTGATTATCATATATAGCAGATTATTATGTGATGATACTGGTGGATAATATAAGACAAAATCACATTATCACCTTATCATATGATTATCACTATATCACATTATCATATGATTATCACAGCTTCAACTTAGCATGAAATTATCAGTGTATGATATTGCATTGACATCTTATTATCATATCATTATCAGTATCCTATATAGCAGATTATTATATGATAATGTGATGATAATGCTAGATAATATTAGACAAAATCATATTATCATATGATTATCACAGTATTACATTATCATATGATTATCACAGTTTCACCTTATCATATAATTATTAATATTGCATTGTCATTTTATTATCATGCCATTATGAGTATCGTATGTAGCAGAATATTATCATCTCGTTATCATAATTTTTCTGTATTTTCTTTTCATGCAGGTATCATATCATCATACTAATATCATTTTATTATCAATAAGAACCTTATCATAGTATTATCTTCACATTATCATCTCGTTATCATAATTTTTATGTATTGTTTTTCATATAGGTATCATATTATCATACTATTATCATAACTTTATTATTTAATTATCATTTGGTTATCACCGGTATCATGAATCTTTTTATAATTATATTTTCATGTACATTATCATCCAATTATCATAACCTTATCAAACTTCATTATCATCTAGTTATCATACTGCATTGTTATATGATAATATAGCGATAACAACATGATAATCAGAGGCTGTTTTTTTTCTTCACTGTTATGATAACGAAATGATAATATAGTGATAATAACATGATAATCAGAGACTGTTTTTAATAAAAAAAATTAATTTTATCTGCAGTGTTATGATAGTCACATGATAATGCAGTGATGATACTCATATGATAATCAGAAGATGTTTTTTTTGCAGAAAATTTATTTTTGTGCATAAAATCGTTTTTAATGCAATTTTTTAGATCTAAAAATGAGAAAATTCAAGAGTAATTTATTAGATCTGAAAATTAAAATAAATCGTATTAAAAAATTGCCAAAATTAAATATAAAAAACGGGGAGCGCCGAAGTAACGGCGGCGGAGCGATGAAAGAACGGCAGAGGAGCGATGAAGAAACGGCGGCGAAGTAAAGAAAAAAATAAATAAGGAAAGAAACATAAAGAAGAAGAAAAAAGAACCAGAAAATAAGAAGATGAAAAAAAATAAGAAAAAGAGGAGGATGAGGAGAGAGGAGAGAGGAAAAACATGATTAGAGTAAAGAAAATATATTTAGAGCAAAAAATTAATAAATAGTAGGTATAATTATTAATATAAATATATTTTAAAGTAAAAAAATAAAAACATTAAAATGGTAATATATTTTCTCTATTTTTTCTTTATTGAGGTATGAAGTCAAATTATTTCTAAAAATAGAGTATTTATTCTAACTTTTTCATTGATTAATGCATGTTTCAAGTTGGGCGGCTTCTGCCACAGATACTCAGACTGACCATTAATGACATTTGAACTCTCATTTCCTATTTCTTTAATGGATTAACTCATTAATTAACTACTCACTCCGTCCTAATAGAGTTGTTCACTTTCTTTTTATTACACAGTTTAACAGTATTGTTTAATGGTTTTATAAAAATTTCCTTATTTTTCTTGTCATAGCCCTATTTAATATAGGGATCACTTGCAATTTAATTTTTAATTTACTCATTAGTGGATTTTAAATAGGGGTAATATAAAAAAATTGAGTATAAAAGTTAGTTACTTATTAAAAGTAAACAAGAGTTTTGGAAAAAAAAATTTCTCAAAGTGGAAAACTCAATTGGAATTGAGGGAGTATTTTTTATTCCTTAAATTTCAATTTTAATACCAATTATACTGGCATCAATTAATTCATTTTATTCTATTTTGTATAAATTAAGTCAAACTATCGGTAAGTGATTTTTGTACCAACTAACATTCAATTGATATGTTAGTTCTATTTCACACCTCAGTTGATTGGACCTTCAATACTGTACATATGTTTTCTTCTTTGGGTGACGAGGGAACCTGGCGGAGCCCAATTGTCTGGATAAATATCCGGGGAGGCTAATTACGGCATTTCATCGTTCGGATTTTCCATTTAATACGTGCCTTTAATAACTCATCCACAAATGCTTTTAACAAGTTTCATTTTGTGGAATATGGAATTCGAACTTGCGATGTAATTTAGTCCCCTTGTTTATGGTCCACATTTGGAACCAACTGAGTTAACCCGTAGAGGTAACCTGTAGAGGTAATACTGCACATATTAAATTTAAGATTGTAGTTAGTTGAAAAAATTATGTTATTTAAGATTGAAATTCTCTCAAATTCACTTAAACATGACGGGTGTCCTATTCACTAGGCTACACCTAGGGGTGTAAATGAACCGAGCCGAGCCGAGCTTTGGAGTGTTCATGTTCGGCTCGTTTAGCGAACAAGGTGTTCATGTTCGGTTCATGTTCAGCCGAGCTTTGAACAGAGTGTTCATGTTCGGTTCGTTTAAATTTTATAGTATTCATGTTCGGTTCGTGTTCAGCTCGTGTTCGTTCGTTTAGCCGCTACACGAACAAGTTCGCGAACGAGCTCACGAACGAGCTCGATAAGTACTAAACGAGCTCGTTCACGAACAAGCTCGCGAACGAACTCGATAAGTACTGAACGAGCTCATTCATGAGTCCGCTCGTTTAACGGATAAACAAACGAACACGAACTTTTAAACGAACAAACACGAATATGAGCTGAATAAATTAAAATCAATCTAATCGAATTCGTTCACGAATATGAGCTGAATAAATTAGAAACATAATTATACAAATTAATCTAAATATGAGTTAGTTCTCGAACACCTAATCGAGTTTTTAAACGAGCTTGTTCGTGAACTATATACGAGTTCGTTCACGAACTTGTTTACGAACTCTTAATCGACACTACTAGAAAACTGCTTAATCGCGACGGATTTTAGCGACGGATTTTAAATCCGTCGCTAAAATGAAAATTACCGACGGATTTAGCGACGGATTTTAAATCCGTCGCTAAATCCAACTAAAAATTTCCGTCGCTAAATTTGGCGGGATGAATCCCGCCAAAAAAAAATGCACTTTTAGCGACGGATTTTAGAATCCGTCGCTAAAAGTATATCAATTAGCGACGGATAGTTTAATTCGTCGCTAATGTCTAACTTTTAGCGACGGATTAAATTATCCGTCGCTAAAAGTCCTATTTTATTAAAAAAATATTTATTAATTACAAATATTTATTTATTAAAAATAAGTAATTATTAAAAATAATTAACTATTAAAAATTAATTAATTAATTGTTTTTATTTAAAATAATTATTAAAATAATTATTAAAATAATTATTTATTAATTATTTATTTAAAAAATAATTTGTATGAAAAATAATTATTTTATAATGTGGGAGTATATAAATTACGAGAGTAAATATTTCCTCATTTTAGTTATATTTAAATATAATATACATACATATGTAATAAGAGTTTGAGTTGGTTAAGATGGAGCTGCGCGCGGGGAAACTCCAAAGTTAAAAAGCTTTTGATGGGAGCAATTCAATGATGGGTGACCTACTGGGAAGTTAGGTCGATTGCGAGGATTGTTGGTGGGTGACAGTGTGTGGTATATCGCGGGTGAGCGGGTTACGGTGGGCTATTGATTAAATAAAATTTCATTTTCCAATTTTAATTAATTTTTTTTTTAATTTTAAAAAATTAGCGAAGGATTAAAATCCGTCGCTAAATTCCGTCGCTAATTTTTTTTAAATCCGTCGCTAATTTTTTTTCTGTCGGTAAAAAATTTTGCGACCAGAAATCCACCGACGGAGTCCGTCGGTAATCCGTCGCTAATATCAATTAGCGACGGATTTTAGGCATTTAGCGACGAAAAAATCCGTCGCTAAACGCCTGATTTCTAGTAGTGCGAGCTCGTTCACGAGCTTGTTTATGAACTCTTATTCGAGCTGTTCGCGAACATAAACGAGCCGAACACCACTATGTTCATGTTCGGCTCGTTTATATTAACGAACATAAAATCAAGTTCGAGCTCGGTTCGTTTAGAATACGAACGAACATGAACCGAGCTCTTATCGAGCCGAACACCGAGCTGCTCGCGAACGGCTCGGTTCATTTACACCCCTAGGCCTACACCGCATTGTGCTTTCATTATATTGTTCCTAAGATATATTAAATTTATATTATTACTATAATTTAAAAGTTTAAATTTATAAGACGAACCCACAAAAACTATAGAAAATACTAATCCAACGACTCACGAAACACAGCCACATGCCAACATTTTCAATTACTAAACTATGACACAAGTTCCATTTTCACATGAGTTCCAAAATTCAGCAAACTAGCCCTTTAACTTGAAAACGAGGCACTGCTATACATTTAATTTACTCTAGTTCCTGAAGCCTAAAGCTCACTGCTATATTCATCAGCACTACGGTCACCACCTTCTTTGTCACTCCTGTCACTGCTGCATTGTCCGGTAGTACATGAAACTGCAACTTCACTGCTACATTTTTCAGCACCACCATTTTTGTGACTTTCGGGATCTGTATTTTCCTCTAATTTTCTTTCACACATCAGCCATCGTTCCACGAAAGGCTCGATCCTTTCCCTTCTAAGCTGCAATTTCTTTACAATGTTCTGAATCGCTTTAACGTCTTCAAAATAGAATTCACTGTTCATAAAGAAGCTTAGAATTACAGAAAGAAATGGTACATGCTGATTATAGAATTAACCGTTTTTCTTTTTCTCAAGCATGTAGACCGTACACTAACAAGTATGATATATTGGCATCTTATATAATAGTTCATTAGCAATAATTTGTTATTTTACATTTCTAATTAGAAAGATGTTGAGAAAAACCGTAAAAGTGAACTTTAAAAGACAACTGATAATCCTTCTCATAAATAAACTGTGTATGTAATAGCTTTAGTTTAAACTGACCTTAAACAAAGTGTAGAATAAAGCTGCTGTAATTCATCAAGAAGACTGTCGAACTGCTCATAAGGAACTTCACAGTCTTGCCAAGAACACTGGCAGCACCAACGGATTACAGAATTTGTAACTAAGAGAATAAATTCCAGTACGATTTTCTGAAAAGGCAAAAGAAAAGATAATAAAGAATTTGGTATTCCTTTCATTTAATATCAGACACATTAAAAGTTGCAGTTAGCAGTACCTTGAGCGGTAGAACATCAATCTGAAAGTTATTTCTGTGTATGCCTTCATAATCCAGCGATCCAACCATTGTCCAAAAGCGCCTATTAGTCCGCTGTCCTTTGCTGACTTCTTCACTCTGAGTCTCAGCTGCATTCCTCTCCATTACAGAATCAAAGCTTGAAGTTTGCAGCTCCCCTTGGTGATTTATATTCGAAAAAATGCGCCTGCCACGTGACTGTTTCCTGTTCAATCCAGGCCGCAAGGCTTTCATAATACTCCCTCTGTGTTGCTCAACATTCAAGTTCAAAAATATTGCATCAGAAACTGAGAATTCTATTCCAAGATTCACAATCACCAGAGGGTTTCCGATGTTTTTTAGAGCTTCAGCAACAACTTCGATCTTTACTTCTGTTTTTCCATGTTCCCTTAACCTCCTTAGCGACTCGTAAAACTTCCATGGTAATAACAAGGTGATTTCTCGTTTCTCCAGCAAATTAAAGATAAAATCAGAAAAACCATCAAAGTTGATGCACAGTAGACATAGTATGACAAATAATCTCAAAACAATAATTGGATAACAGTCCATATTGAGATTATGCTTTCTGATCCATTCTATGGTGTCTTGCTCGTGATAAAGGAGCTTTTTAACCATGCCAGCTATGAAATGAACAATGTCTTCAAGAAATGGCTGCTGCACACCAGACACAAAGTTCAAATTTGGATTGACATTCCATCCATTCGAGATAAGCCATTCAACCAATAAAAATTTTGGTGTGAAGAAATATCCCTTCAAGAAAGAAACCATAATTAGCAAACGGTCGAGTAGAAACAAGTAACAGCTTGGTGAAAAATCAGCAAAATCAGTATCTTCTAAAGCCTTGTGGAACTTCTGAACCAAAGCCAGCTCGCCAGTATCGTCATTGCAGTCACCAGTCACCTCTGATCTTATATTTCTAAAATTCTCAACAAAAACTTTCCATGATGTAGTATAGCAAGCTTTGAAGCTTGCTAAAGTCTGCTTATACAAAGAAAATGGAAATTTCACAGAAAAAAGAGCGGTTATGAGAATTCCAGTTTCTTTACTGGTCATAGTCCTGGAAGTGATCATTCTAGATACATCCCTCTGAAAGTTCCTTGAAGTGTCTGATTCTCTAAAGCATAACATATCATCTGTTATCGAGTTTTCCAAATCCAGAAGATAAATATGGTCAAAGAAGTTTCTGATAGAAATTTCTAAGAATTTCTGAAGCATGTCGCTGTATTCTCTATGGTTTACGAACTTAGACTTTGTGAGAAACTTCGAAACCTTGAAGATATGAATTAGAATTGCGGTTTTGCAATACAATGACAAAGCATTATCAACTGAAAACTTGTAAAGGGCTTCAAGCGTTTCAAGGAACTGAATACCATATGTAGACAATTTCGAAGACCAGTATCGCTTCACAGCACTAACAAACTGGTCAGCATCAATCCATGATGAATATTCATTTCTCTTAATATGTCGAGGATTAATGTCATGAACCCATGCTGCATCTGGATATAGCAAAAGGTAAACAGTCTTGCATCCATTCCTCAACTGTTTACTGACCCCAAAATAGTTCATACAGAATTCACTGCGAGAATCTTCTTTGCTGTCACCCTCTACATTCTGTAGCATCTTATCTGTCTCTTTTAACCAGAAATCACAGTAAAAAGTCATATTTGCAACAGAAGTATGTTCCCAGGATTTTTTGCTTTGCGTAAATTTTATCATATCATCCTCCAATATTTGCTTTGACATACTTGGAGATAAATATGTATCAAGAAATTTCCGCACACACAACATCTTACCTCTGATGCTTCCATTCTTCCAAGAATCATCCCAATACTTATTTATCTGAAACAAATATACCTCATGTGATAAAATGTTTGCCTCGGTGCAAACAAAATCATAGAAGCCATTTGAAACTTTCTTGGAAAATGTTTTTGCTTTTGTCAAAAGCTCATCCTTTAGCACGAACTTGTTCAAGGGCCAACCGTTGCTCTGTTGTGCCCAAACGGAGTTATAAAGCACATAGACAAGGATCAGCTTGCATGCCCTTTCATATAGTTTTGCCATCAATAGCAGATCAACTTCCAGCAGAACATCACCTTTCATATTTGCTACATTTGCAGCTTCAGAAAAATTTCCCCATTCTTTCTCCAACGATACAAGTTCATCAAGGCATTCTTTACTCATCAAGAAAGTACGCATTACTTCCTCCGATTCAAAAGCTTTCACAAATTTCATCATGGATTTAGAATCCTTTATCTTTTTTAAATAAACTGCTCCTTTCTCAAAGAATCTCTGACAAACTTCGGTATCAAGATGAAAACTACTGCATTTCCAGTTTTCAATATATTGGTACCCCAAATGAAATAATTTCCCATCAGCACAAACAGATAAGCACTTGGAATATAAGTTGCATTTAGCATATATATCAGCTGCTCTTTCATAGCAAGCAGCAAGATGAAAACACTCACCAGCCTCTTCCAACTTAGAGTCACCAAAATTTTCCAAGTAAAGTTTGCCTGCAATAGTGCAGATTAACAATCAAACTGAGAAAAACTGAAATTTGAAGCGTTTATTCAGGAATATATAAGAAATTTAAATATCTAAGGTAATTCAAGTGATGACATTTACCAGCTTTTTCATACTCTTTTAACTCAAAGAAACATTGTGCGGCAGACTCAATCTTTCCGATGGATTGATACATCTTAGCTGCCTGCGTTAGATGCTTATGTGCCCTTATGGGATCCGAATGCAACAAAAGGTCAGCACTATGTCTTAGACATGCAGCTTTTGCCCATTTCTCCCAGTAAGATTCACCTGCCCTTTCGAAGCAGAATCTTGCCTTATCATAATTCTTCTGATAAAAGAACTGCAAGATAACAGCAGAAATCATTAGAAGTTGCGTTTTTTCACCCTTGGCATAGAGCCAGAACACTGAAATTCCAGCAGGTAATTATTTGGGCACTATAAAAATACTATTGTTAGCTAAAAGCACCAAACCAACCTTAAATCCACGAGCTTTCCACTCCTCTTGACTGCTTGCTACTTGTATCTCCTCCAGAAATCCACCATCCAATCCACGAATGTGGACAAGTTGTAGTTTCTCCCAATATCGAAGGACAGGACATTGTCCATTCTCCAAAATCCACAACCTTCGCCTTGTGCGAGTAATGGCCACATACAATTGCTTTAATTCTGAACACATTGCTATGTGTTTTCCCTCATCGAAACTGGGCACGGATTTCAGATGATGAGGGAATTCGAGAAAACCTTTGCCTTTCATATATCCATAAACAATATCCCACTCGTCATTCAAAGGAGATGAACTGAAAAGGTTGTATAGCAGAACATCCTAAAGAAAGCAAAAAGATTCGGTGAACTGCGAAAAGAAACTAAGCAACAATCTAATCTATCTCAAGCATGAATGATAAAGAAAATCACCTGAAACTCCAAGCCTTTGCACTCCATTACTGTCAACACAAGTGCTTGCTTACCTACAAGGTTAAAAACTTCATTTTTATTATCTTCATCTCTAACTAAGATAACCTGTTCTGCTCCGAAACCTTTATAAACGCTTCCGCTGCTTTTGAATGATGCTCTTAACCCATTCAACCCATCTTCTGTCTGAACCCAAACTGGTTGTTCTCCATGTACAATACTTGTTTCAGGTTTCAATTTATCAACAGATGAGGGAAAGAAATGGTAAAGCAGGTCCAGAACACTGTTAGCCAACTTCAAGACACTGGCATGAGTTCGAAAATTCTGGCTTAAATAAAATAGGTCAGCAATTTTTCCTTTCTCTTTTCTCTCACACAAAAATTCTCTATAGAAAAGAGCTCTTATATCCTCAAACCTAAAATCAACTCCTCTTACAATTGTCTGAGCTGTATCACCTGAAAAAACAAATCCTTCTTTAAAATTTCTGCATATATATTTGAACAGAGAGATTTGTCTCATTGTCAAATCCTGCACTTCATCTATGTACACGAAGTCAATTTTCTCACCCTCAAATGTTTCATCTCTAAACCGTTTATGAAGGTCAGCTACTAAATCAGACATGTCAAACTCACCATTTCTTTTCTTTTTCTTTTCATATTCAAGAAAAATATCATATATTCTACCTCTTTCCTCTTCACTGAAAAAAGATAACCTCCGCTCAGAATATATTATATAATCTTCTCGACTTATTCTATCATCATTGATCCCAATCCTCGACCCTCCTTTGATATGAGAAATTATCTCTGAGAAAACTGAAGAAGGGACAAGTTTCTTGGTATTCATTGGACTAAAATAGGGCCAGTAAGATGAGCAAAACTTTTCGTAATTAACTTCCTTTGATCTGATAAATGTTTTTAGGACCATGGACTCACAAGCCGTCCTTTTATCCCGGCGAAGTCTCCTTAATTCAGGGAACCTCTCAAAAAATGAACTACCAATTGTTCCATCCAGCATCATGAGAAATTTGTTAAAAGTTATGACAAGAGGATATGAGCTTTGTGAAAGATCAGCAAAAGAACTTGGAATGTCTGAAGATTCCAGCATTTCGTCAAAATCTTCTTCCATGAAGTTAGAATTTTCTCCTGAGTAAGTCCCTTTACAGGTTGATCTGGTAATCAACATAAAAATGCAAAAATTTAATATCTATTCTCGCTCTTGTGTTCAAATTAATATAGAACCAAGCAATAGTCTAAGTGCCATACCTTTTCAACTGAGAAATATATTGTCTAACAGAATAACAAAGTCTAGCATTGACTGTAACAAACATTTGGCGCAAAGTATATCCATCAGTCTCTTTGTTGGAATTGCGTTCAACTTCATGAAATCCCTCCGAAGCTAAATGATGAAGCTGCTCTTTCTGAAATAACTTCATAATTAAAACGGTTGTTTTCCCGGTCCCTGATCTGGCAAGTATAAATGAGCTTCTGCTAAAGCGTATGATTTCCATTTCTTCATCAGTTAATTCAAATGGAAAATCCATTTCATTTCCATCACAGCCAGAAACCAAGTGGCCCACTATATTACTGGACAAAGAGTAGAACTTCACAAGTAGAAGACTATCAGCAAAGGTTTTTTCAACCGAATCACAAGTTCTTGAATTATAACGCTATTAACGAGTGACTTCAGTGTTCCAACTCATTGGAACTTCCAAATCCCTAGTGTTCAAAGAAAAGAAGAAATCATTAAAAGGTTAAAATGAATACAAATACATAAACTCTGTTGATATTTATATTATACGAAAAACAGAATATGCATACCCTTCCATACACTTTGTCTTGCAACGACTAATGAACGCCTCAGTATATGATAGGAATACAGAATCAAGACGTGTAATCAGCTTAGGAATGTCCTCTAGAGGCAGTATGTCCCACACTTTCAACACTTGGAAGTACAATGAGTCTTTCACAACGTCATTTGAGCAAATAATGTACAAATTCTTCACCTTGAATTGCTTCAACATCTGTGAGAAGTTGTCACAAATTAATTTTGTACTTCTCCTCTTCGGCCTCCAGCCACAAGAAAGCCTCAGCAATAAATTCAAAACCAACTTCCGCATTTCAGAAGACTTCAGCTTTTCAAATGATTTTTTGAAGTTTTCACTGAAAAAAACCTAATAACATTTGAGAAAAGTATAAGAACATCAATATTGCATTATGATTAATAAAACAAAAAACACATCAGAGATAATTACAAAGACGGCTTAGCAGGTACCTTCCATCTGGCATTTTTGAAGAGTAGACTATCTCCATTTAGGACACCATCAAACTGATCCAGCTCTTGCTTGATCTGTAACACGGTATCAGATAGTTCATCATCTTGTTCAGCCTCATAGAAACATTTACGATCCCTAGCTTCTTGGACAACAGATTTCCAAGCAGCGTTGCTATCAGAAAGAGCAGTTTCCTTTCCCACAATCCAGAGGCTGTATCTGTAATGTCAACATCTAAGTAGTCAAGTTTTGCATGTTTATCATCAGATCAGATGTTGCAAAACATATATATTAAAGAAGAAATTATACCTTGCTCTTGTCAAAGCTACATTGGTTCTCTGAAGATTTGAAATAAACCCAAGTAATCCCCCAGAATTGGTTCTTACAGTAGTCAATATCATTATGTCTTCCTCAGAACCTGCTAAATCGTCAACCATATTCACTTTCAGCGAAAATCCTTCAAGGTTCTCGTATTTCATTCCAACTTTCTCCTTAATTGCAACAGCTTGTGCAGTGTAGAAAGTAACAATTCCAACACTGAGTTTCTGTTTTGATGTGCTCCATGCTTTAAACAACTTTTGCACAATTTTAATCACAATAGCAACTTCAGCCATGTTTTTATAGCTACATGTCAAGCTATCCATCTCCTCATTTCCACAAGAAACATTGATAAAAGAAAACGGTCCAAACATTGGGTCCGGAAGGAAATGTCTGTCATAATGTGTCGTTCTGACATTTGGAGCATCCAGAACTTGACTACCATAGAATACTGAATTAATAACAGAACTAATGAGTGGATGCATTCTATACTGCATATTCAGGATATGCTTCGGACAACCATTCAAATACAACCTTTCAAATAAACTTGTTCCAATGCCAGCTTTAGCAGATACCTAGATATAAAATACAAAAAGATAATAGAAAATCAACACAAAGTATCTTATTTCGAAAAATTAATCCAAACAACAATCAAATTTACTTACGTTGCTAGTAACATTTTCTGTCAGTTGCCCCTGGTCGCCAAAGAGTACTATATGCTTAACTCCTGGCAATTGCAATGGTATAAATGATTCGCATTCTTTGAGTTGTGCTGCTTCGTCAATTATTAACAAGTTCAGTGGCTCTTCTATCACTGAATGCAGCATGTATGAAGTGGAGGCAGTGCAAAATACTAAGGAAACTGTTTTTAAACAATCACGCAGATCTTTGACATGGTGATTAAAATATTTATATTCTGTATCCGCTTCAATTTGCACCACGCCATTATCCCGGAAATAAACGATACTACCCAATGAACATGATGATAACGTCTTTGCCAGTTTTAAAACATGAGCTACCACTTCTTTAATAGAAGTATCTGCGGGTGCACAGATAAGAGTCCTATACTCCATTCTCAAGAGAATATAAAGCAAAACACTTAAAGTTTTTGTTTTCCCGGTCCCTGGTAGACCTTGTATAAGTTGTACAGCTGAACTCTGGTTGCATTTCAGTTTGCAAAGAATGTCAACAATCACTTTTCTCTGTGATTCATTCAGCTGATCAGATGATATAGTCCTAATTAACTCTTCAACTCCACTGCAATTTCTTTGACAGGAATAGCGCCTATCCTTCTATACACATATTCAGTTTTTACAATATCAACATATATAGAAAGTGAAACAAAAAATAGAGATACATTAACTAATACATCTATCAATATCTACTCCTTCAAAGTTAAATTTTCAGACAAATGTTTGACATTCTTATCTGCATTTTTACATACATAAGGCAGGCATATCAATTCTATTACAAAGGGAAGACAACAGTACTATAGTATAGTGTCAATTACCTGTACAGAAGGGTTCAAGATTTGCTTTATAAGAGTATAATTCCCATCCATTTGCAGTGATTTCCAAATTCTTTCACGTGTCCTTAGATTCATCAAGAAAACAACAAATAATTTCTTGTGCAACAAAAGATGAACTTGATTTTCTTTGAAAGCCTCGACTCTAAGACAAGTTACAGCATCTTCATCATCATACCCAATACTGTTTCCTTCAATTTTAGCCCCCCATCCTTTTCCAAGCCATCTCAAATCAGAAAGATTTTCAGGCTTAGCCTCTGTCAGAACAAAGACATCTCCAGGCAGTGTTTTATAAGGGTCTTTTCCATTAACACCAAGTCTGTTTCTCCAATAATCAACCTTTACATCATACAAATCTGTCCCAACTTGTGCATTAGTAGTAAGAATTTGAGCATAAGGTGCGCTTGCTATATTGGTATCAATTCTTGAAGAAAGTTGAGCCCTTGTTTCTTCAAGTAATGGATAAACAAATGACCTAAAATAGCCATCAACTTCTAGAAAATTTTCAGGAATCTTCTCTACCTATGAACATGCAAAAAGGGTTAGCAAGAAAAACTTAAAATTTCCCGTTTTTACACAGAAAAAAATATTAAACAAGTTATGTAGAAGAAACTGACCTGGTCTTTAAAGAGTTGTTCATCAAGAATGTTATCAGTAGACCAAGAAAAAACTTCATCAATCAAACTTTGCTTCATTGTAACTTCTTGTTTAGGTTCTGACCATTCACATCCCATTGTTTTTTTCCGTTTGAGTGTTGAACATTCACAATCACATATGTGAAGGGTTACATTTAAGAGTTAAGGCTATGTAATGAAGGGAAAGTGAAAGGGTTATGTACATTTCCAAGACTGGCTGTTATTACAAATCTATTTTCTATGCATAAGTAATAATTACGTCTGCTTCTATTGATTTTACTTCTCTTCTCTAATCTAATGCTAAACTGAGGCATGCATGCGTCTCATTTGTAACATTGAGAAGCGGAAAAGGCAACAGACTAAAGACAGATTGTGAGAAGTTTACGTGTAAGCAAATATGTGCAGCAAAAGAATGAAGGCCTATTAAACTTTGTAATTAAATCAATTATTTTCGCATTTGTTTGGAGTAAAAAGTTTAGACACTAGTAGTAGATTAAAAAAATACACACATCACTAGTAATTTTATTTAAATATAAATATTACGAAAAAAAATAAAAACATAAAAATTTTAAAGGGTAGTAATTTTACAAATAATAACAGTTAAAATTATACTATTTGTTCTTTTTCTCAAATTTAAAAATTCTATTGATTTCGGATATGGAATCAAAAAGGAGTACCTGTCTCTGTAAGCTCACCAAATTTGTTTACTTTGAGCAATGTATAAGAGTGTCCTGCTTCTTTCCTTGAGCAGAATGTAAATGTGGCTTCACTATAACCATTTCATGTTTACAATGTAAATTATGTATCTTTTTCCTCAATACTTCTCAGACACAAACTTAAATCTTAGCCGATGAGCACATAATTTTTTATCTGAAAAAATTCTGTTCCATTTCCCCAGGGTTGCTAACCACATTTTGAAATAGTTATAAGAGACTTCTGAATAAGGACATTCAATCCAACGTCAACAGAGAAGCAACAGCCGGCCATCTAGTACTCTGCTCACAAAATCCATATCCTTCCCTTTGAAGAAACATGCAATATCAAGGAAAATATCTTTCTCTTCAACATCCAATCCGTCATAGCTTAACCTTAACATACTTTGGATCTCTTTATTAGGGATTCTCTCTAGTTTACTCAATGCATTTTCCCACTCTCGCGTATTTCTACGATATAGAAAAGACCCAAAACTTTCAGAGCAGTGGATTGCCACTAGCATAACATACGACTCTTTCTGACAGCTTCCTATGATCTTCTCTTGGCTGGTTTTGTTTAAATGCACGAAAACTAAAGAGTTGAAGAGCTTTTTCATTGATTAATGTAGAGTATTTATTCTAACTTTTTCATTGATTAATGCATGTTTCAAGTTGGGCGGCTTCTGCCACAGTTACTCAGACTGACCATTAATGACATTTGAACTCTCATTTCCTATTTCTTTAATGGATTAACTCATTAATTAACTACTCACTCCGTCCTAATAGAGTTGTCCACTTTCTCTTTATTACACAGTTTTACAATATTGTTTAATGGTTTTATAAAAATTTCCTTATTTTTCTTGTCATAGTCCTATTTAATATAGGGATCACTTGCAATTTAATTTTTAATTTACTCATTAGTGGATTTTAAATAGGGGTAATATAAAAAAATTGAGTATAAAAGTTAGTTATTTGTTAAAAGTAAACAAGAGTTTTGGAAAAAAAAAATTCTCAAAGTGGAAAACACTATTGGAATTGAGGGAGTATGTTTTAATTCCTTAAATTTCAATTTTAATACCAATTATACTGGCATCAATTAATTCATTTTGTTCTATTTTGTATATAAATTAAGTCAAACTATCGGTAAGTGATTTTTGTACCAACTAACATTCAATTGATATGTTAGTTCTATTTCACACCTCAGTTGATTGGACCTCCAATACTGTACATATGTTTTCTTCTTTGGGTGACGAGGGAACCTGGCGGAGCCCAATTGTCTGGATAAATATCCGGGGAGGCTAATTACGGCATTTCATCGTTCGAATTTTCCATTTAATACGTGCCTTTAATAACTCATCCACAAATGCTTTTAACAAGTTTCATTTTGTGGAATATGGAATTCGAACTTGCGATGTAATTTAGTCCCCTTGTTTATGGTCCACATTTGGAACCAACTGAGCTAACCCGTAGAGATAACCCGTAGAGGTAACACTGCACATATTAAATTTAAGATTGTAGTTAGTTGAAAAAGTTATGTTATTTAAGATTGAAATTCTCTCAAATTCACTTAAACATGACGGGTGTCCTATTCACTAGGCTACACCGCATTGTGCTTTCATTATATTGTTCCTAAGATATATTAAATTTATATTATTACTATAATTTAAAAGTTTAAATTTATAAGACGAACCCACAAAAACTATAGAAAATATTAATCCAACGACTCACGAAACACAGCCACATGCCAACATTTTCAATTACTAAACTATGACACAAGTTCCATTTTCAGATGAGTTCCAAAATTCAGCAAACTAGCCCTTTAACTTGAAAACAAGGCACTGCTATACATTTAATTTACTCTAGTTCCTGAAGCCTAAAGCTCACTGCTATATTCATCAGCACTACGGTCACCACCTTCTTTGTCACTCCTGTCACTGCTGCATTGTCCGGTAGTACATGAAACTGCAACTTCACTGCTACATTTTTCAGCACCACCATTTTTGTGACTTTCGGGATCTGTATTTTCCTCTAATTTTCTTTCACACATCAGCCATCGTTCCACGAAAGGCTCGATCCTTTCCCTTCTAAGCTGCAATTTCTTTACAATGTTCTGAATCGCTTTAACGTCTTCAAAATAGAATTCACTGTTCATAAAGAAGCTTAGAATTACAGAAAGAAATGGTACATGCTGATTATAGAATTAACCGTTTTTCTTTTTCTCAAGCATGTAGACCGTACACTAACAAGTATGATATATTGGCATCTTATATAATAGTTCATTAGCAATAATTTGTTATTTTACATTTCTAATTAGAAAGATGTTGAGAAAAACCGTAAAAGTGAACTTTAAAAGACAACTGATAATCCTTCTCATAAATAAACTGTGTATGTAATAGCTTTAGTTTAAACTGACCTTAAACAAAGTGTAGAATAAAGCTGCTGTAATTCATCAAGAAGACTGTCGAACTGCTCATAAGGAACTTCACAGTCTTGCCAAGAACACTGGCAGCACCAACGGATTACAGAATTTGTAACTAAGAGAATAAATTCCAGTACGATTTTCTGAAAAGGCAAAAGAAAAGATAATAAAGAATTTGGTATTCCTTTCATTTAATATCAGACACATTAAAAGTTGCAGTTAGCAGTACCTTGAGCGGTAGAACATCAATCTGAAAGTTATTTCTGTGTATGCCTTCATAATCCAGCGATCCAACCATTGTCCAAAAGCGCCTATTAGTCCGCTGTCCTTTGCTGACTTCTTCACTCTGAGTCTCAGCTGCATTCCTCTCCATTACAGAATCAAAGCTTGAAGTTTGCAGCTCCCCTTGGTGATTTATATTCGAAAAAATGCGCCTGCCACGTGACTGTTTCCTGTTCAATCCAGGCCGCAAGGCTTTCATAATACTCCCTCTGTGTTGCTCAACATTCAAGTTCAAAAATATTGCATCAGAAACTGAGAATTCTATTCCAAGATTCACAATCACCAGAGGGTTTCCGATGTTTTTTAGAGCTTCAGCAACAACTTCGATCTTTACTTCTGTTTTTCCATGTTCCCTTAACCTCCTTAGCGACTCGTAAAACTTCCATGGTAATAACAAGGTGATTTCTCGTTTCTCCAGCAAATTAAAGATAAAATCAGAAAAACCATCAAAGTTGATGCACAGTAGACATAGTATGACAAATAATCTCAAAACAATAATTGGATAACAGTCCATATTGAGATTATGCTTTCTGATCCATTCTATGGTGTCTTGCTCGTGATAAAGGAGCTTTTTAACCATGCCAGCTATGAAATGAACAATGTCTTCAAGAAATGGCTGCTGCACACCAGACACAAAGTTCAAATTTGGATTGACATTCCATCCATTCGAGATAAGCCATTCAACCAATAAAAATTTTGGTGTGAAGAAATATCCCTTCAAGAAAGAAACCATAATTAGCAAACGGTCGAGTAGAAACAAGTAACAGCTTGGTGAAAAATCAGCAAAATCAGTATCTTCTAAAGCCTTGTGGAACTTCTGAACCAAAGCCAGCTCGCCAGTATCGTCATTGCAGTCACCAGTCACCTCTGATCTTATATTTCTAAAATTCTCAACAAAAACTTTCCATGATGTAGTATAGCAAGCTTTGAAGCTTGCTAAAGTCTGCTTATACAAAGAAAATGGAAATTTCACAGAAAAAAGAGCGGTTATGAGAATTCCAGTTTCTTTACTGGTCATAGTCCTGGAAGTGATCATTCTAGATACATCCCTCTGAAAGTTCCTTGAAGTGTCTGATTCTCTAAAGCATAACATATCATCTGTTATCGAGTTTTCCAAATCCAGAAGATAAATATGGTCAAAGAAGTTTCTGATAGAAATTTCTAAGAATTTCTGAAGCATGTCGCTGTATTCTCTATGGTTTACGAACTTAGACTTTGTGAGAAACTTCGAAACCTTGAAGATATGAATTAGAATTGCGGTTTTGCAATACAATGACAAAGCATTATCAACTGAAAACTTGTAAAGGGCTTCAAGCGTTTCAAGGAACTGAATACCATATGTAGACAATTTCGAAGACCAGTATCGCTTCACAGCACTAACAAACTGGTCAGCATCAATCCATGATGAATATTCATTTCTCTTAATATGTCGAGGATTAATGTCATGAACCCATGCTGCATCTGGATATAGCAAAAGGTAAACAGTCTTGCATCCATTCCTCAACTGTTTACTGACCCCAAAATAGTTCATACAGAATTCACTGCGAGAATCTTCTTTGCTGTCACCCTCTACATTCTGTAGCATCTTATCTGTCTCTTTTAACCAGAAATCACAGTAAAAAGTCATATTTGCAACAGAAGTATGTTCCCAGGATTTTTTGCTTTGCGTAAATTTTATCATATCATCCTCCAATATTTGCTTTGACATACTTGGAGATAAATATGTATCAAGAAATTTCCGCACACACAACATCTTACCTCTGATGCTTCCATTCTTCCAAGAATCATCCCAATACTTATTTATCTGAAACAAATATACCTCATGTGATAAAATGTTTGCCTCGGTGCAAACAAAATCATAGAAGCCATTTGAAACTTTCTTGGAAAATGTTTTTGCTTTTGTCAAAAGCTCATCCTTTAGCACGAACTTGTTCAAGGGCCAACCGTTGCTCTGTTGTGCCCAAACGGAGTTATAAAGCACATAGACAAGGATCAGCTTGCATGCCCTTTCATATAGTTTTGCCATCAATAGCAGATCAACTTCCAGCAGAACATCACCTTTCATATTTGCTACATTTGCAGCTTCAGAAAAATTTCCCCATTCTTTCTCCAACGATACAAGTTCATCAAGGCATTCTTTACTCATCAAGAAAGTACGCATTACTTCCTCCGATTCAAAAGCTTTCACAAATTTCATCATGGATTTAGAATCCTTTATCTTTTTTAAATAAACTGCTCCTTTCTCAAAGAATCTCTGACAAACTTCGGTATCAAGATGAAAACTACTGCATTTCCAGTTTTCAATATATTGGTACCCCAAATGAAATAATTTCCCATCAGCACAAACAGATAAGCACTTGGAATATAAGTTGCATTTAGCATATATATCAGCTGCTCTTTCATAGCAAGCAGCAAGATGAAAACACTCACCAGCCTCTTCCAACTTAGAGTCACCAAAATTTTCCAAGTAAAGTTTGCCTGCAATAGTGCAGATTAACAATCAAACTGAGAAAAACTGAAATTTGAAGCGTTTATTCAGGAATATATAAGAAATTTAAATATCTAAGGTAATTCAAGTGATGACATTTACCAGCTTTTTCATACTCTTTTAACTCAAAGAAACATTGTGCGGCAGACTCAATCTTTCCGATGGATTGATACATCTTAGCTGCCTGCGTTAGATGCTTATGTGCCCTTATGGGATCCGAATGCAACAAAAGGTCAGCACTATGTCTTAGACATGCAGCTTTTGCCCATTTCTCCCAGTAAGATTCACCTGCCCTTTCGAAGCAGAATCTTGCCTTATCATAATTCTTCTGATAAAAGAACTGCAAGATAACAGCAGAAATCATTAGAAGTTGCGTTTTTTCACCCTTGGCATAGAGCCAGAACACTGAAATTCCAGCAGGTAATTATTTGGGCACTATAAAAATACTATTGTTAGCTAAAAGCACCAAACCAACCTTAAATCCACGAGCTTTCCACTCCTCTTGACTGCTTGCTACTTGTATCTCCTCCAGAAATCCACCATCCAATCCACGAATGTGGACAAGTTGTAGTTTCTCCCAATATCGAAGGACAGGACATTGTCCATTCTCCAAAATCCACAACCTTCGCCTTGTGCGAGTAATGGCCACATACAATTGCTTTAATTCTGAACACATTGCTATGTGTTTTCCCTCATCGAAACTGGGCACGGATTTCAGATGATGAGGGAATTCGAGAAAACCTTTGCCTTTCATATATCCATAAACAATATCCCACTCGTCATTCAAAGGAGATGAACTGAAAAGGTTGTATAGCAGAACATCCTAAAGAAAGCAAAAAGATTCAGTGAACTGCGAAAAGAAACTAAGCAACAATCTAATCTATCTCAAGCATGAATGATAAAGAAAATCACCTGAAACTCCAAGCCTTTGCACTCCATTACTGTCAACACAAGTGCTTGCTTACCTACAAGGTTAAAAACTTCATTTTTATTATCTTCATCTCTAACTAAGATAACCTGTTCTGCTCCGAAACCTTTATAAACGCTTCCGCTGCTTTTGAATGATGCTCTTAACCCATTCAACCCATCTTCTGTCTGAACCCAAACTGGTTGTTCTCCATGTACAATACTTGTTTCAGGTTTCAATTTATCAACAGATGAGGGAAAGAAATGGTAAAGCAGGTCCAGAACACTGTTAGCCAACTTCAAGACACTGGCATGAGTTCGAAAATTCTGGCTTAAATAAAATAGGTCAGCAATTTTTCCTTTCTCTTTTCTCTCACACAAAAATTCTCTATAGAAAAGAGCTCTTATATCCTCAAACCTAAAATCAACTCCTCTTACAATTGTCTGAGCTGTATCACCTGAAAAAACAAATCCTTCTTTAAAATTTCTGCATATATATTTGAACAGAGAGATTTGTCTCATTGTCAAATCCTGCACTTCATCTATGTACACGAAGTCAATTTTCTCACCCTCAAATGTTTCATCTCTAAACCGTTTATGAAGGTCAGCTACTAAATCAGACATGTCAAACTCACCATTTCTTTTCTTTTTCTTTTCATATTCAAGAAAAATATCATATATTCTACCTCTTTCCTCTTCACTGAAAAAAGATAACCTCCGCTCAGAATATATTATATAATCTTCTCGACTTATTCTATCATCATTGATCCCAATCCTCGACCCTCCTTTGATATGAGAAATTATCTCTGAGAAAACTGAAGAAGGGACAAGTTTCTTGGTATTCATTGGACTAAAATAGGGCCAGTAAGATGAGCAAAACTTTTCGTAATTAACTTCCTTTGATCTGATAAATGTTTTTAGGACCATGGACTCACAAGCCGTCCTTTTATCCCGGCGAAGTCTCCTTAATTCAGGGAACCTCTCAAAAAATGAACTACCAATTGTTCCATCCAGCATCATGAGAAATTTGTTAAAAGTTATGACAAGAGGATATGAGCTTTGTGAAAGATCAGCAAAAGAACTTGGAATGTCTGAAGATTCCAGCATTTCGTCAAAATCTTCTTCCATGAAGTTAGAATTTTCTCCTGAGTAAGTCCCTTTACAGGTTGATCTGGTAATCAACATAAAAATGCAAAAATTTAATATCTATTCTCGCTCTTGTGTTCAAATTAATATAGAACCAAGCAATAGTCTAAGTGCCATACCTTTTCAACTGAGAAATATATTGTCTAACAGAATAACAAAGTCTAGCATTGACTGTAACAAACATTTGGCGCAAAGTATATCCATCAGTCTCTTTGTTGGAATTGCGTTCAACTTCATGAAATCCCTCCGAAGCTAAATGATGAAGCTGCTCTTTCTGAAATAACTTCATAATTAAAACGGTTGTTTTCCCGGTCCCTGATCTGGCAAGTATAAATGAGCTTCTGCTAAAGCGTATGATTTCCATTTCTTCATCAGTTAATTCAAATGGAAAATCCATTTCATTTCCATCACAGCCAGAAACCAAGTGGCCCACTATATTACTGGACAAAGAGTAGAACTTCACAAGTAGAAGACTATCAGCAAAGGTTTTTTCAACCGAATCACAAGTTCTTGAATTATAACGCTATTAACGAGTGACTTCAGTGTTCCAACTCATTGGAACTTCCAAATCCCTAGTGTTCAAAGAAAAGAAGAAATCATTAAAAGGTTAAAATGAATACAAATACATAAACTCTGTTGATATTTATATTATACGAAAAACAGAATATGCATACCCTTCCATACACTTTGTCTTGCAACGACTAATGAACGCCTCAGTATATGATAGGAATACAGAATCAAGACGTGTAATCAGCTTAGGAATGTCCTCTAGAGGCAGTATGTCCCACACTTTCAACACTTGGAAGTACAATGAGTCTTTCACAACGTCATTTGAGCAAATAATGTACAAATTCTTCACCTTGAATTGCTTCAACATCTGTGAGAAGTTGTCACAAATTAATTTTGTACTTCTCCTCTTCGGCCTCCAGCCACAAGAAAGCCTCAGCAATAAATTCAAAACCAACTTCCGCATTTCAGAAGACTTCAGCTTTTCAAATGATTTTTTGAAGTTTTCACTGAAAAAAACCTAATAACATTTGAGAAAAGTATAAGAACATCAATATTGCATTATGATTAATAAAACAAAAAACACATCAGAGATAATTACAAAGACGGCTTAGCAGGTACCTTCCATCTGGCATTTTTGAAGAGTAGACTATCTCCATTTAGGACACCATCAAACTGATCCAGCTCTTGCTTGATCTGTAACACGGTATCAGATAGTTCATCATCTTGTTCAGCCTCATAGAAACATTTACGATCCCTAGCTTCTTGGACAACAGATTTCCAAGCAGCGTTGCTATCAGAAAGAGCAGTTTCCTTTCCCACAATCCAGAGGCTGTATCTGTAATGTCAACATCTAAGTAGTCAAGTTTTGCATGTTTATCATCAGATCAGATGTTGCAAAACATATATATTAAAGAAGAAATTATACCTTGCTCTTGTCAAAGCTACATTGGTTCTCTGAAGATTTGAAATAAACCCAAGTAATCCCCCAGAATTGGTTCTTACAGTAGTCAATATCATTATGTCTTCCTCAGAACCTGCTAAATCGTCAACCATATTCACTTTCAGCGAAAATCCTTCAAGGTTCTCGTATTTCATTCCAACTTTCTCCTTAATTGCAACAGCTTGTGCAGTGTAGAAAGTAACAATTCCAACACTGAGTTTCTGTTTTGATGTGCTCCATGCTTTAAACAACTTTTGCACAATTTTAATCACAATAGCAACTTCAGCCATGTTTTTATAGCTACATGTCAAGCTATCCATCTCCTCATTTCCACAAGAAACATTGATAAAAGAAAACGGTCCAAACATTGGGTCCGGAAGGAAATGTCTGTCATAATGTGTCGTTCTGACATTTGGAGCATCCAGAACTTGACTACCATAGAATACTGAATTAATAACAGAACTAATGAGTGGATGCATTCTATACTGCATATTCAGGATATGCTTCGGACAACCATTCAAATACAACCTTTCAAATAAACTTGTTCCAATGCCAGCTTTAGCAGATACCTAGATATAAAATACAAAAAGATAATAGAAAATCAACACAAAGTATCTTATTTCGAAAAATTAATCCAAACAACAATCAAATTTACTTACGTTGCTAGTAACATTTTCTGTCAGTTGCCCCTGGTCGCCAAAGAGTACTATATGCTTAACTCCTGGCAATTGCAATGGTATAAATGATTCGCATTCTTTGAGTTGTGCTGCTTCGTCAATTATTAACAAGTTCAGTGGCTCTTCTATCACTGAATGCAGCATGTATGAAGTGGAGGCAGTGCAAAATACTAAGGAAACTGTTTTTAAACAATCACGCAGATCTTTGACATGGTGATTAAAATATTTATATTCTGTATCCGCTTCAATTTGCACCACGCCATTATCCCGGAAATAAACGATACTACCCAATGAACATGATGATAACGTCTTTGCCAGTTTTAAAACATGAGCTACCACTTCTTTAATAGAAGTATCTGCGGGTGCACAGATAAGAGTCCTATACTCCATTCTCAAGAGAATATAAAGCAAAACACTTAAAGTTTTTGTTTTCCCGGTCCCTGGTAGACCTTGTATAAGTTGTACAGCTGAACTCTGGTTGCATTTCAGTTTGCAAAGAATGTCAACAATCACTTTTCTCTGTGATTCATTCAGCTGATCAGATGATATAGTCCTAATTAACTCTTCAACTCCACTGCAATTTCTTTGACAGGAATAGCGCCTATCCTTCTATACACATATTCAGTTTTTACAATATCAACATATATAGAAAGTGAAACAAAAAATAGAGATACATTAACTAATACATCTATCAATATCTACTCCTTCAAAGTTAAATTTTCAGACAAATGTTTGACATTCTTATCTGCATTTTTACATACATAAGGCAGGCATATCAATTCTATTACAAAGGGAAGACAACAGTACTATAGTATAGTGTCAATTACCTGTACAGAAGGGTTCAAGATTTGCTTTATAAGAGTATAATTCCCATCCATTTGCAGTGATTTCCAAATTCTTTCACGTGTCCTTAGATTCATCAAGAAAACAACAAATAATTTCTTGTGCAACAAAAGATGAACTTGATTTTCTTTGAAAGCCTCGACTCTAAGACAAGTTACAGCATCTTCATCATCATACCCAATACTGTTTCCTTCAATTTTAGCCCCCCATCCTTTTCCAAGCCATCTCAAATCAGAAAGATTTTCAGGCTTAGCCTCTGTCAGAACAAAGACATCTCCAGGCAGTGTTTTATAAGGGTCTTTTCCATTAACACCAAGTCTGTTTCTCCAATAATCAACCTTTACATCATACAAATCTGTCCCAACTTGTGCATTAGTAGTAAGAATTTGAGCATAAGGTGCGCTTGCTATATTGGTATCAATTCTTGAAGAAAGTTGAGCCCTTGTTTCTTCAAGTAATGGATAAACAAATGACCTAAAATAGCCATCAACTTCTAGAAAATTTTCAGGAATCTTCTCTACCTATGAACATGCAAAAAGGGTTAGCAAGAAAAACTTAAAATTTCCCGTTTTTACACAGAAAAAAATATTAAACAAGTTATGTAGAAGAAACTGACCTGGTCTTTAAAGAGTTGTTCATCAAGAATGTTATCAGTAGACCAAGAAAAAACTTCATCAATCAAACTTTGCTTCATTGTAACTTCTTGTTTAGGTTCTGACCATTCACATCCCATTGTTTTTTTCCGTTTGAGTGTTGAACATTCACAATCACATATGTGAAGGGTTACATTTAAGAGTTAAGGCTATGTAATGAAGGGAAAGTGAAAGGGTTATGTACATTTCCAAGACTGGCTGTTATTACAAATCTATTTTCTATGCATAAGTAATAATTACGTCTGCTTCTATTGATTTTACTTCTCTTCTCTAATCTAATGCTAAACTGAGGCATGCATGCGTCTCATTTGTAACATTGAGAAGCGGAAAAGGCAACAGACTAAAGACAGATTGTGAGAAGTTTACGTGTAAGCAAATATGTGCAGCAAAAGAATGAAGGCCTATTAAACTTTGTAATTAAATCAATTATTTTCGCATTTGTTTGGAGTAAAAAGTTTAGACACTAGTAGTAGATTAAAAAAATACACACATCACTAGTAATTTTATTTAAATATAAATATTACGAAAAAAAATAAAAACATAAAAATTTTAAAGGGTAGTAATTTTACAAATAATAACAGTTAAAATTATACTATTTGTTCTTTTTCTCAAATTTAAAAATTCTATTGATTTCGGATATGGAATCAAAAAGGAGTACCTGTCTCTGTAAGCTCACCAAATTTGTTTACTTTGAGCAATGTATAAGAGTGTCCTGCTTCTTTCCTTGAGCAGAATGTAAATGTGGCTTCACTATAACCATTTCATGTTTACAATGTAAATTATGTATCTTTTTCCTCAATACTTCTCAGACACAAACTTAAATCTTAGCCGATGAGCACATAATTTTTTATCTGAAAAAATTCTGTTCCATTTCCCCAGGGTTGCTAACCACATTTTGAAATAGTTATAAGAGACTTCTGAATAAGGACATTCAATCCAACGTCAACAGAGAAGCAACAGCCGGCCATCTAGTACTCTGCTCACAAAATCCATATCCTTCCCTTTGAAGAAACATGCAATATCAAGGAAAATATCTTTCTCTTCAACATCCAATCCGTCATAGCTTAACCTTAACATACTTTGGATCTCTTTATTAGGGATTCTCTCTAGTTTACTCAATGCATTTTCCCACTCTCGCGTATTTCTACGATATAGAAAAGACCCAAAACTTTCAGAGCAGTGGATTGCCACTAGCATAACATACGACTCTTTCTGACAGCTTCCTATGATCTTCTCTTGGCTGGTTTTGTTTAAATGCACGAAAACTAAAGAGTTGAAGAGCTTCATGGTAATTCAATCCCTCGACCTCATATACTTCATCAACTCCACTCTTTAAGAACATCTTGATCTCTAGTTGTTACAATAATCCCACTTCCTGGTCCAAAACCATTCATGCTCTCCTGCTATATAATCTATTTGCTCTAAGTTATCCACATCATCAAGAACAATAAGAATTTTTATCCGATGAAGTCTAGTCTGAACAAAACCAGCTCTAAAATCATAAGTATCTACATTTAGATTTTCTTCTCCTAATATTTTCGAGAGCATTTCCTTCCGTAGTCGATA
This sequence comes from Mercurialis annua, assembly GCF_937616625.2. Classification (NCBI taxonomy): domain Eukaryota; kingdom Viridiplantae; phylum Streptophyta; class Magnoliopsida; order Malpighiales; family Euphorbiaceae; genus Mercurialis; species Mercurialis annua. The sequence goes on from NC_065570.1 coordinate 68,032,494, forward strand.
CAATCCATATCTTTCGGATTCCTCCCTAACATTAGCAAGAAAGGAGCAGCCATCAAACTGTGAAGAGATGTGATCAAATACTACTCCAGCAAGTGTTGTTTTCCCCATACCACCCATTCTCCAAATTCCTAAAGTTCGAATATCATCAATTTTCTCAATTGGTGAGTAAATTCCAACCAAACCCTTGAAACTGTAGGATGAGATACAGATTTAATTTTTTAGAAACATCCTCAACAATGTCATCAATCAGTTTGGATTCAGGCCTAGCAAATTAAAAAATGCAGAACAATTACTAAAAGATTGTTGATTGCTAATTGGATATGGCTACAAATCAAGGATAAACACATTGAATTTGAAAATACCTAATAACAAGTGAATTTCAACCAGATAAACTAGCAGTTTCAGCGAAAGCAGCTCTCCATCTTTGAATCTTCTTATCAATAAGCTTAGCAAATGCAGGACCAAATCTAGCTGAAAAATGATACTATAATAAAGTAGTGGCAAAATATACTATTATTTTAAGGCTAATCCTCTGGAAAAAAAACCCCACCTTTTAGCCCCAATTCGTTTGCACCCTCACGTTGTAAAATCGTCAATTTTACCCAAATTATGACCTTTCGATTTCAATTGCACCTTGAATTATTAAAATCCACTGATTTCAATTATACCCTCAAACATCAAATTGACCTTTTTTCTAATATTTTAAATTTTAACAAATTTTTAAATAGTCCTTTATGTTATAACTATAACAAAAAAACCATCTTCCCTAAAATTTTAAAAAATAATAATATTTTTTTATTTAATATAAATTAATTAAATATATTATTAAAAAAATTAAAAAAAAAACAAATTATTTTTTAAATATAGGCAAAACCTAATTTCACCATCTTCCTGAATGTGTATTATTGCTATTATTTTTAGGTCAATTTTCTGACAATAAAAAAATAAAAAAAAAATCAATTATTTTTTGGCCATTCGCCACCACAATCACACTCTCACTCTCCTCTGCAACCCTAGCCATTAGAGAAATTCAAACAGACCCAAACCATGAGCAATAACCGTGGCGGCGATGGAGGTAGAAGCGGTCGTGGTAGTGGCAGCAACAGTGGAGGTGGGATGGGTAAATAGAGTTATGATGGAAAACAAACAATTTTAATCATAAGGGAAACTACATGAAGATAACACAGTGATGAAGATATTTATTTTGTTTTTAAAGATTATGCTATAAATCCCAAAGAAACTGCACAAAAGTTGCTTTATTTAGATGAAATTATTATTTTTAGGGTTTTAACGGAGTTGCTTTGAAAAATATGATTTTTTTTTTATTTTGTTTATATAAATGTTTGGTTGAATGGATTTTGATATGTTTACAGTGGTGTTGGTATATATGTTTGTATGAAGATAAACTTATAAAGTTAAAGTTTTATTAATTGATTTTGTAGTGAATCAATTTTCTAGCACAAATATTTGGGTTGATGTTCATCATCTTCAGGATGAGACTCCGATGAACCCAGTCAACTGTCTGAGTTCATCTTTTTTTTATTATCATTATTTGGAAAAATAAAAAAATGAAAATCTCAATTAAATCTCTCACTGGATTTGTTGTGATTGAGTTAGATTTTAGTTAATTTAGAACAGTATTTAATTGGGTTTTAATTACAATTAGTTAGGTTTTATTAATTAAAAATTTATTAAATTATATAATTTTTGAAAAGAGGAATCCTTTTTTGTTTTAAATATAACATCAAGTCCTATTTAGTATGCATATTAAAATATAAAATATTGATTTGAGCTTTTTTCATGTGAAAAGATATCAATTTAATGTTTGAGGGTGAAATTGAAGCGAAATATCATAATTTGGGTAAAATTGACGATTTTACAACGTGAGGGTACAAACGAATTGGGGCTAAAAGGTGGGGGGTTTCAGAGAATTAGCCTTATTTTAATGAGAGAGTGTTACTATTTAATATAGCATTCTCTGTTTTTCTTAATAAAACTAATAGCTATAATGTGAAGGTTTCAGTTTTGAAATTATTTTTAAAAAAATGGAATTAGTTTTGGAATTTAATAAATTATGCTTTAATCATTTACAATGAGTAAGATCGTTATCGTCGTTATTGTTTGATGCAGCGATCATTTCTATGACTTTGTGATAATTATCATCAGGTGAGTGAGTAAATAAAATTGCTTTGATGTTGTTTTTCTTTCTTAGGCATTATGAATTTGTTAGGTAGGTCATCCATTTCAGAAACAATTGAATTCATGAAACTAAACCTACATTTTAATCTTAATCAATAACTCAAAATAGCTTGAGACTCAGTAGATATGGGTCTATTTTCACCAAATCAAAGGTTTTTCTTTGTTACCCACTAAATTTCTAACACTGAGACAGTTGTACTTTCAATTTTACACACAAGAAAAATTTATGCTATTAGAAATTAATAATTATGTTTAACAGCCAACAACACTCGATCTTTGCTTTAGCATTTCAAGTTATTAATCCAGTAGCAATGGTCCTGAGTCCGAGACCCACTCCGATACTTAAGTTAATCTAGTAATTAATGGCTACAAAAAGAAACCAGTCATATAGATTCACAGATTTTGTAGTTTCATAACTGATTTAGTTGTTTATGGTTTAGAGCAGTTGGCATCACAATTTTCTTATTATCTGTTGATATCATTAGGACAGAAGAAGTCAGCTGTATGGATCTTGTTGTCCATAGCTTGGTCATGATGGCTTCTTCGTCCACTTGTCAATTCAATTATGATGTTTTCGTGAGCTTTAGAGGTGAGGACACGCGAAATAATTTCGTGAGCCATCTCTATGCTGCTTTACACCAAAAACAAATCAGAACTTTCGTCGATGATAGACTTGCTAGAGGAGAAGACTTATCGCCAGCCCTGTCGAAAGTCATTGAAGGATCATTGATTTCAATAATCATTTTCTCCGAGAATTATGCATTTTCTCCGTGGTGCTTGGATGAACTAGTAAAGATCCTGGATTGCAAGATGAACTTAGAACAAGCTGTTCTACCTGTTTTCTACCGTGTCAATCCATCAGATGTAGCCGAGCAGAAAGGTAGCTTTGGGGCTGCATTTGTTGAGCATGCAAAATTTCTCGAGGACAAGCTGCAAAACTGGAAAGCCGCTTTGACTGAAGCTGCAAACATATCTGGGTGGAGTTCGTATGCCATTAGGTAAGTCAAATTCCTCAATTAGCATGGTATCAGAAATTAATTTCAAACTTCCAATTAATTATCCACTTGAAATTTGAAAATTTTCAGGTCCGAGTCGAAACTTATTCAGGAAATCGTTGAAGATGTTTTGAAGAAATTGAATAATATGTCTCTGTCATCTGATTCAAAGGGTTTGGTTGGGATCGACCCTCACATTGATAAAATTGAATCACTATTATGTGCTGGATTAACTGATGTTCGTTTTCTAGGAATTTGGGGTATGGGGGGTGCAGGCAAAACAACCATTGCTGAAGTAGTGTTCACTCGATTATCTTCAAAGTTTGACGGTTGCTGCTTTCTTACAAATGTTAATGAAGAATCAGAAAGGTATGGACTACTTCGATTGCAGGAGCAGCTCTTTTCTAAACTCATGGAGCAAGAAAATGTAAATATCTGTTCAAACCACACTCGAGCCACATTTGATAAGTTTAGGCTCAGACGTAGAAAGGTTCTCATTGTTCTTGATGATGTAAATAACTTAAGACAACTAGTACCTCTGGCTGGAGAGCATAATTGGTATGGACCTGGAAGTAGAATCATTATAACTTCTAGAGATAGGGATGTCCTTAAGGATAAAGTTGATGTAACCTACAAAATGGAGGAACTAGATCACCATGAAGCCCTTCAACTCTTTAGTCTGTATGCATTTAAGCAGGACTTCCCCGAAAAAGACTTTATGAAGCTTTCGAAACAATTTGTAAATTATGCTAAAGGAAATCCATTAGGTCTAAGAGTACTAGGTTCATTTCTTCATCAAAGGAACATCATGGAATGGGAAAGTGCACTTCGTAAACTAGAAAAAAACGTCAGCCAAGAGATTCAAAATGTATTAAAAGTAAGCTATGATGGATTGGATGATGAAGAGAAGGGCGTCTTTCTAGATATTGCATGTTTCTTTAATGGGGACAATAGAGATGCTGTAGCAAGAATTCTGAATGGAAGCTTCTCTGCAGATATTGCATTAAGTGTCCTTGTCAGTAGGTCTCTTCTAACAATATCGAACAACAAGTTACATGTTCATAACTTATTGCAGCAAATGGGTTGGGAAATTGTTCGCCAGGAATCTGTTAAAGAGCCAGGCAGACGTACCAGGTTGTGGACTTCTGAAGATGTTCATCATGTATTGACAAAAAATACGGTAAAATTAACAGCATTAAATTTCTTATTTACACAAAGAAGAGAAATAAACTATATATGCAGACTCTTTTAGTTACATGGCTCAAGGTTTTATTGTAGCAGAGTGGTGGATGATTGTTTATGGATGCCTTTGATCCTATGATTATTTAAGAAAGGATGCCTTAGATTTATGATTGTTCAAGGATGCTTTAGATCCTATATTGCACGTAAACCTCTTGAATTCTACGTTTCCGTTTTCATTTTTAAAACATCGAGACTCTATATTTATAATATATTCTTCTTTATAAAAAAAAAAACGTCGTTTCTAATTTTGGCGTTTTGGTTCCCGTACTATATAGTGTAGATCTAATAAGAGGATATAATTGGACTAACAACATGTAAAACACATACTCCTGATGTTTAGGATATTTGACCATGTTGCCTTATAATATTTTTTTTATTCTGATACTATCTTGCTGCTACAATTTTGTGTGTTATGGATATATGTAATACTTTCTTTTAACAATTATGAACGAAGATATCAAATGCCAACATGAAACTGAGTAACTTGTTTATGTCCTTTTGTGTTGTGCATCATATTTGATGGCTAGGGAACTGAAGCAATTGAAGGCATATACCTTGACATGTCCAAAAGCAGAAAGATATTTCCAAGTTCAAAAGCCTTGGAAAGGATGCATAATTTGAGATTGCTCAAATTTTATCATTCTTTTTCTCCCATAGCAATGTGTAGCAAAGTGTACCTTACAGAAGGTCTTGCATCTCTTCCCGACAAGTTAACTTGTCTCCACTGGAACGGCTACCCTTTAAAGTCTTTGCCATTCAATTTTAATGCTGAATATCTTGTTGAACTTAGCCTGCCCTACAGTCGTGTTGAATTTCTTTGGGAGGCCAGCCAGGTATTATTAGATGCATGTATTTTTTTTATTTTTTTATTTCTTTGAAATGAGCTAGGAACCTAACTTGTGTTCTGGTTAAATTTCTGCAGTGTCTACAAAAGTTGAGCTCAATTGACCTTAGTCACTCTTGTCAACTTATCAGACTACCAGAGTTCTCAAAGGCCTTAAACCTTGAATGTATTAATCTTGAAGGATGTGTGAGTTTAGTTGAGCTGCCATCGTCTATCGAACGTCTCACAAAGCTTAATGTCCTAAACCTAAAAGGTTGCAAAGAACTTAAGAGAATTCCAAGCTGTCTTAGCTTGCAAGCTCTTAGGAAACTGAATCTCTCTGCGTGTTCGGGTCTAAATCACTGTCCTCAAATTCCTAGCAATGTCGAAGACTTAAATCTGGACGGAACTGGCATAGAAGAATTGCCTGCCTCAATTGAGGATCTCCATGTACTTACTTTTTGGAGTATGGATACCTGCAAAAGGCTTAAAAACCTTCCAAGAGATATCTATAAGTTGGTCTCTCTTAAGTATCTTTCTCTTGCTGGCTGCTTAATGCTTGATAATATACCCATCGGGATCAAACAGCTTTCTCAGCTACAAAAGCTCAACATAAGTGGTTGTGAGGCGCTTAAACGTTTGCCAGAACTGCCATTGAATCTCAGATTTTTAAATGCCAACAGTTGCATCTCACTGGAAACAGTTTCATTACCATCTACAGTGTCTCCGGAAGCACTCAGATATCATAATAGTCAGATATTTTGTTTTACGAATTGTCAGAAATTGGATCAGAATTCATACAGCCTTCTTGCAGCTGATGCACAGAAGACTATACAGTACACTGCAACAGCAGCAGTGAAAAACAATTACCAGGTCCTCCCGTCTCACTTGATGAATGCATATGTGTGATATGTGTGTGTACGTGTGCATTTTTAATAAATGTGATTTTGATTATGCAGGAAATTCATTCCTTGCCATCAGTTAATTTTTGTTTCCCCGGAACAAAGATTCCGAACTGGCTTGGCTATAGGGACGATGGATCTTCAATAACCGTCAAGTTGCATCCTGACTGGCATAAATGTCCTGCCGAGTTTCTGGGTTTTGCAGTAGGCTGTGTCGTTGAATTCACACACTATGTAGATATCAATAACATTTATGTCATATGTGAATGCAATTTTAGGACCAGTCAGGATGATCATCTTGTTGTTAATTGCTTTCTGAAAGGTCTAAACAATGGCAATGATGATTTGAACTTTGTAAGATCACATCATGTGTACATCGGGTATGATTTTGGTTCATATCTTAGGGCAGTTAAAGGAACATATCCTGAGAGCTTGTATCACTACAAGGAGGTGACGTTCAAATTCTATGCAAAAAAGGCGTTAGGGCACACTGTTGCCTGGCGGAAAGTGGATAAATGTGGCGTGCATCTATTATATGCTCAGGATAATATGTGCTGATGAATAAGTTTGTTCAGAAACTAATCGCTAGTAGCAGACAGAGGTTAGTACTGCATAAGCTCTTTCAAATGAAAAGTTTTAAGTGATGAGTTCATAATATTTTCTGGATTTTCATAGTGCTTGGTGAATTGAGTCTCTTGCTCTGTAGATAATTTACTAGTGCCTATTAAATGACAGGTTAGGGGCTAGAACATCTTCATCGACATACTCAATTCTATTTCCTTCAATTTTAGCCCACCATCCTTTTCCAAGCCATCACAAATCAGAAACACTTTCATCTTACCCTCTGTCAGAACAAAGACATCTCTAAGCAATCTTTTATAAGGCTCTTTTCTATGTACACCAAATTTATTTCACCCCTTGTTTCTTCAAGTAATTGATAAACAAGCCAGCCAATTTCCATTTAAAACAGACAAATGACTATTTTTAAAAAAACTACCACAATCAAAAATATAATTAAAAACTATTTGGCTGAATGTGTCATTTCTTAAAAGTGAAAAATAGACTAAAACTGATGATTTTGAAAATTTGACCTTTTTTCACTTCAATTTAAATAAATAGCTATAATTAAAACTGAAAATTAAAAAATAAACTAAAATTAATGATTTTGAAAATTTGAACCATTAATAAAAAAAATCAAAAAAATAAAGTACTTCCTAATTTTTTTTTTTTTTAAGATTAAGCCTTAATAAAAAGAAGACATTATTTAGTTAGTATTTCCTATCGGTTTGGTTTAACCAAAACTAAAAATTACACTTTTAAAATATTCGTGTTCAAATTAATCTCTTTTCTAATTATTTAACCAAATCAAATATAAAGCGATTGAAAGTAAAATATGTACTCTCTCTCTCTCTTTTCTTTAGAATAGACTCTTTTATTTTTGTCAAATTTGTTCCCAATGGAAGCACGCGGAGGAAAAGGCTTCTTGATACTTTCAAAGGTATTGATGGCTATTTTGTTTGTACTTAAATTTCTACTACGCCCATATTACTACATACTATAGATCTTTAAGATTTTTTATTCAACAAATTTTTATTGGGAAGATTATGCTTCGGTTTGTGTTTTTCTTATCATATTTGAATAATTTATATGGTCTTATCATATTTGAATAATTTATATGGTCTTTCTTCTCTTATGTTTGAATTTGTTAGATCTTTCAAGAATTTTTAGTGTTTGCTAAAATTTTAAATCCAAGTTCTTATAGATCTAAAACAATTGGAAGGTTAATTTATAGATGTATCTTTCTAGAATTTCATTAAAGATGAAAATTGGAAATACTAGACTTCGTCGGATAGAGCGAATTGCATGTTAAATCAAAAGAAAAATTGTCCAAATTTCCTGTGAATGGGAACATAATTCATTGTTGAGTTAATTATACAGGATCCATATCATATTCGATTAATTTAATTGCTAATTTTGAATTGTTTAATATTTAGTCTTTTAAATTTGAATGATCATATTTTATTCATTGTAATATAACTTTCATTATTCATGCTTTAACTTAATCTTCATAAATAAATTCTAAGTTTGGAAAAACAAATCAATATAAACTTGGATTTGATCTGATTTATTAAGTGGTTGATAACCCAAGTTAGATTGATGATTTGGTTTGACTTTTATTAATCCCTAAACACAAATACCAAACCTAACTCGACCGACTCAACTCAATTCTACATCCTACTGACCTTAGAAGCACCCATAGCTTTAGCAATATCTCTAAGCACGAACTTCTGAATCTTCCCCGTCGAAGTTTTCGGCAATTCATCTTTAAACACCACCGTTTTAGGCACCATATAGTGAGCCATTTTCCCTCTACAATACTCTATTATATCCTTCTCACTCACTTTCCCCACTCCATCTTTCAAGCTCACGAACGCACACGGCGTCTCCCCCCAATGATTATCCGCCCTCGCCACCACCGCCGCTTCATTAACCGCCGGATGGCTATACAGCACCGACTCCACCTCCACGCTACTTATATTCTCTCCGCCGCTGATGATCACGTCTTTGGATCTATCTCTAATCTCTAAGTAACCGTCCGGGTGCATCACGCCGACGTCGCCGGTGTAAAACCATCCGTCGTCTTTCATACACTTGGCAGTACCCTCTGGGTCTTTTAAATAACCTAACATTACACAACCGCCTCTTAGGACTATCTCACCGAGTGATGATCCGTCTCTTTTAACGCTCAATCCTGTTTTAGGATCGATCACATCTATTTCTGTTAATCCGGCGATTTTCACTCCTTGTCTTGATTTTAATCGAGCTCGCTCACTTGCCGGGAGTGCATTCCATTTCTTTTTCCAAGCACACGACACTACAAGCCCTGCCGTTTCGGTTAACCCGTACCCGTGACTCACTACAAAACCCAGTGACTCAGTTCTGAGTAGCACCGCTGCTGGCGGTGGAGCTCCGGCTGTTAAAATATGAACTGGCTTTTGCAGAGGTTCACTACTGGGTGAGTTTGTTAGCATGTTTAGGACTACCGGTGCGCCGCACATGTGAGTGACACCGTGTCTTTTAATCAAGCCGTAGATTGTTGATGCGTCGAGTTTACGGATGCAGATATTGGTCCCACCAATAGCCGCCATGCCCCACGGGAAACTCCATCCGTTTGCATGGAATATCGGTAGGGTCCACAAATAAACAGGCTGATTAGGAATATTCCAATCAATCAAAGATTCAACGGTGATGATGAAAATACCTCTGTGAGAGTGTACTACGCCTTTAGGAGATGAAGTTGTGCCTGATGTGTAGTTTAATATCATCGGGTCCCACTCGCTTAACGGCCGGACCCATTTAAATGATGTGTCACCTCTCTCCACCATACTTTCATAACTGCACCAAAAATCAACGGTCAAAGATGAAAACTCGGGGGCCTCATCCCGATCGACGATGAGAACGAGTTTAGGCCGTTTTAAATCAGACGGAAACAGAGCGATAGCTTCCAGAATAAGATCACGGGAGAGGCAATCAACGAAGACGAGCTTCGATTCGCTGTGACGCAGGAGGATGGATATAGTACGCGCGTCGAGACGCGTGTTGATATTGTTGAGAATTGCACCGGCCATGGGAATAGCGAACTGAAGCTCGTACATAGGAGGAGTATTGGGACAAATAACGGAAACCACATGGCCGGCGGTGAAACCGTAGGATGAGAGAGAAGATGCAAGACGGAGACATCGTGTATGCGTCTGAGACCAGGTGTAGGTGGTGGTGTTGTAGGCGATAGAAATGCAATCGCCGTATACGGTGGCTGCTCTTTCAAGGAAGGTAAGCGGCGTTAATGGAGATGAGTTAGCTGGTTTAGGCTTGAGCTCTTCCATTACTGGTTTTGTTGAAAGGTAAATGGAACTGGAGATGCGATGCGTTATTTTATTTGTTTTCTTATAAGGAAAAATATATAGTAGAAGATTGAAGACGTTTTCCAATTATATCATTATCTGATATGAAATAATCAAGATGGAATAAAACATTATTATCCATCTGGTGGTCTCATCTGATGGTGTATTATTTCACATCGAAATATGAAAATGATTTATAATAATTAATATAAAATAATTGTTTTACATAATTGAATTTATAAATTAATTTAATTGCTAAATAAAAAGTGGTCGGTTGTCGCATCTAAAAATACTCCTAATTCAGGGTTAAATAATTATGAATTGATCGAAGTTCAATTAATTTAAGTGAAATTGGGATGGAGTTGAATTATGAATATGTGATTTTGAAATAAATTTGATTTTGTGTGAAGATAAGGGTAAGTTGTGGGATTGACTCAGAGCATGGCATCTTATTAAAATGTTTGGACTTGCGTATCGATATATAATTCTTATTGGAGAAATAGACATGAATTGTTTTTTTTTTTTGAATAAATCCATTTTTTTTTAATTAAGAGGTGCTTCTAGTTCGGTCGGTACTTGAAATAATTTTATCTACTCCATATTAATACCTGATGTGACAATCAAAAGGAGATGAATTAAAAATTAAACTTAAAAAATACATACTTCTTGAGAAAATTAGACGAACAAAATACTGACACGTGACGTAAAGAGAGACATTGAAAGTGGTATAAAATATTGGATTAAATAATATTTTCCTTATAGATTTGTCCAATTCAACATTTAATCGAATTTTTTTTTTTTTTTTTTTTCAAAGGCAAATGCTTCATTAATAGAAGTGTCAAAAGTACAGAATATGTGACTCCTCAACATAACTGAGAGAGCCAGTCTAAAAGTAAATGATGATTACTGCAGAAGCAGTCATCGAGAAGGGCTTGTTTGGCCACCATGTGGGCCACCCAATTACAATCACGACGGACATACTGAAATCTAACTTCTGAGAATTGAGAAATTAGGCTAATGATATCAATTAAGACCACTCCAGCATCTCTGTCGTCGGTACAGGAGGAATTAACTGCATTAATAAGAACCTGACAATCACCTTCAAAAATTAAATGATGATAATCTGTTTGCAGCAATTCCTCCATTTAATCGAATGTTACAAAATATAAAGTGTCTTTAATTCTAATTAGACTGAAACTTAAATAAATAATCACTAGATAAACATTTTAGATGGCGTGTGTTCTTTTGTTAGTTAATTCTCTAGTAAACAATTTTGATATAAATGGAAAATTATTTATTTTTAGTATTAAACACATGAGTTCTTAAAGTATTGTTATTTTAATTGGTGACTACAATTTATTTTTATTTTATTTTAATTATTATTATCTTATTTTATGTTAATTTTTATTGAACTTAAAAGATAAAAAAAATGTGTGAAAATTTATATTGATCGAGAGAGCTTATTTTTATGAATTTATATCACTGTTAAACCTGACCCGATGATTATATCACTATCATAGATAGTAGAGAGTTAAAGATTTAAGGTTCGACCGGAATCCAACTGAATTAAACTGTATTATAAAACTATATTAATTTTTTTTGTATAATTTACAATAATAACAACAAGAACTATTAGAATATCCACTTTGTATATCACACTTAAATATAGATGTGAATATGGAATTTAAAATGTTTTGATGGCTACATGAGCAGTCGGCATATCTCATTTAGTCGAGCTCAATCCCAGGCAACAATATTTGATTTCTCTCTTATTTCAACGTGAAAATTATTAAAAATTTGAAATAAAACACTTTCATATACTTTATTATTTTTTTGGTTTTTTTAAAGATAATTTTTTTGAGAAAATAACAAGAAAACCAACAATTTCATACCTTTTTTCGTTAAATACAAATTAAACTATTTTGTTTACATTTGTTATCATGTTTCTTACATTCTTACCAACTTTCTTATTACTTTTCATCAGCACCATGTCTTACCTAAAGACTACACGTGACATATTGAGGGAGAAGGGAGCAAAATCCAGTGCGGACAATCACATTAATTAAGCTACACCTTTTCAAAGTGTTGGTTTCTTTTAAAAGGATTAATATGATATTGTTGTACTATTTTGTCCTTTTGCTATTTTGTTATTCTCTCTATAACTTATCTCTGCAATTTTTGTTATCTACCATATTTCTCCATTTTTTTGATAATTTGGTATTTTATCTTTTTGCTAATTTATCAGTTTTCACTTTTTGTTTTTCATTTTTGTTAACAGAGAAGTTCGATTTATGAAAAAACATCGATGCAAAAAAAATTTAAAAATAATCAAACATATAATTTGATACATCTCGATACATATTTGATATATATTCGATCGTTCAAAACATTTTTTTTCATATTTACAATTTTTTTAGTTTTATTACATAATTCATATCAATATATTTGATACATCTCCGATACATATTTATTGTTTGGTGCATATTCATAACATTTAAAGATGGTAAAATTTAGTTAAAAATTAATATTTTTGTTGGAAATAACCCTTGATTTGCTAGTTAATATGAATTTAAATTTTTAATGAATTGAGTTCAATTTTTTTTTATCTTTTAATGTTTAGATAGTGCATTTTCGGATATGTTATTGTTGGTAATGTTATTTTATAGTGCTTATTGAATTCTAACCGACTATATTTAATGGCAATTCGAATATATTTTTAATATATCTCTGATACACAATTTATACATGATAAATACATATTTGATACATTAATTATATTAACTGACAAATTCGATTGGTTCGTTTTTATATTGTAAAAAGCTTATATACATATATAATAACACTAATTAAAATGAATTTTCTAGTGTTTATTAAATTCTAATCGACTATATTTAATTATAATTCAAATATATTTTTAATACATATCTGATACACAATTTATACATGATAGATACATATTTGATACATTAATTGAATTAACTGACTAATCGATTGATTCGCTTTTATATTTAAAAAAAACTTATAATTAATATTATTATATTTATTGTTTTATATATATTTGATCAGTTTGTTTTCATTATTTGACTGAAAGTCCCAAGGTGGAAGAAATGAGAAAGACGAGTATAAGTGCAAAATATTCGATAAATATTTGATACATCTCCGATATATATTTAATGCATCTTGTATACATACGTGATACATTTTCGATACATAATTTATACGTGGTATTTATAAAAAAATATTAAACATGATAGATATATTTTTTAAATGTACTTAATAAATACATCACTGATACATAATTTATACACGATAGATATATTTTTAAATATATTTAAATATATACATGATAGATACATTTTTACTAAATTTATACAAGATATATATTTAAATAGATATATGATATATACAGTTTTATTACACTTATTTTTTACACTTATTTGATACATTTTGCGACGTATCAAATTTTTTATTACATGTATTATATATTTATTTTAATATATGTTTGATACATATTCGATACATAATTTACACATGAGAAATATATTATTCATGCATTAGACCCGTGTTCGGTATGTATGAACAATATATTCGATAATAATTAATAAAATTATTTTTAGTACATATTTGATAAATCTTCGATACATAATTTATACATGAAAAATATATTATTCATGCATCGGACCCGTGTCCGATATATATCAATATTATATTTGTTTGATACATCATTGATACACAATTATTTATTGTTAGTTAATTAAACTAATTTTTTACTTTTTGTAAATATTATTTTGAATAATTTTGTGGATTATTGTTATATTTGTAAATGTACAGAAATAATAAAATACTATAAATAATCAGTATATATTTTTAAAAAATAAATAGATTACTATCAATTTTTTTTTTGAAATGATGTCTCAGAGATGTATCAGAGATGTATCATATGATATTACAAAACTGTGTCTATAATTTGTTGATGCTTGCTTGCTATAGGTGCTGACGCGCTGACGCGCTCTGACGTGCTGACGCGTTATGACGCGCGCTGACGCGCTCTGACACGAAAATCACATGTGCTAGTTGTTGTTATTCCTTTTTATTAAGATGGTATTATGCTTGCCATGTGTCACCTATTTAATGGAATGGTGTTTGTTGTAAACTTTTTTGCTTTTGTGGTAGGAATGATAAATAAGGGAGTTAGGTGACAATGTGTGAAATGTTGAGTTATTTTTGTGGTATTTTTGTGATCTTCTCAATTTTTTTTATGTAGGGCAAGCATTCCGATCAGACGGTTGGACCGGCTAGTCATGTTCAAGTTTTTTTTCTTTTTATAGTGGCCCTGTTCAAGTTTGACAACCATGATTTATATTGTTGAACTTTGAAATTTGAGTTTGAATTCCAAAAAGCATCTGGTTTTATGAGTGGTTGTGTCGTTTGTTTGATCAGCTGGTTGTTTAACTATGGTTTGGATGAGCACTTATCACTACTTTTATTTTTTTTTAATGTTATAGTGTTCATATGTAACATTTTTATTCAATTAAATGTCTTTTTAATTTCAGTCGTCATCTTTATAGTATTTATTATTAACATTAAAATATTGATTATTACTGCTATAAATATTTATTAATGTCATTAATAACTGTTACTGTTACTAATATTTTTATCTATATAAACTATTATGATTTTATTTGAAGAGTTACATATTTTATACATAGCTATTCTTGAGTCGAATTTCTTTCTCTCCGAATTTTCGAGCAATACGAGTGTGCAATTAGAACAATTTAGTACAACGTAATACAATTTGAATTGATTGACTGGATATGTTATTCTTTATGGGAACAACGTGGTTAATCGGTCTTGCACAAAAACGTTTATAAAATAACGACTTAGTTTGCGACTTGATCTCATTTTTTATTTAGTTATTTGTGAAAATCCTCCACAATGCATGTAAATGATAGCAGAATTCAGATGATATTTTTTTTATGAATCTGAATTTTATTTTTTGATGAATTCATTCGGATTCAGATGATATTTATGGTGTGAAATCCTTGTAATCGGACGGTTTGATACATTGCAAGATAGGCAAAGAAAATATTATGAGTGGATGAATAAAAATGGGAAAGATGTGCATTTGACTGAATATCCATGATTTTTGGGATTTTCCGGATCTACTCAAATATTCATTGGAATCATTGGAACGAAGGAGATGATGGATGGTGTATGAATATAAAACAAAAAGAATAGTGATAAGCCATAAAGGGATAAAATATTATAATAATAATTTTTTTATAATTGAATAATTAGACTTTACTATTTTATCCTTATAGGTATATGCATTAGAAAAGGATAAGTTAATTTTTTATATAGCCACTAATTTTAGCATTAATGGTTCTATACGGATAGATTTTATCCCTTTATCTTTAGTGAATACTGATAAAGGGATAAAATTTATCCAGATAAAATGACATAATAGTAAATTTTTTATAATTGCATGAATGGGCTTTACTGTTTTACTATTATAGAAATATGCATTGAAAAAGGATAAATTAGTCTTTTGTATAGCCATTAATTCTAGCATTAATGGTTCTATCCATATAAATTATTCCTTTTATTTTTAGTGAAGTAGTGACAAAGGTATAAAATCTATCCGGATAGAATAGTATAATTGTAATCCTTTTTATAATTAAATGGCTGGACTTTACTATTTTATCCAAGTATATATATTGGAAAAAGATAAGTTATTTTTTCGTATAACCATTACTTTTAGCATTAATGGTTTCAGATAGATTCTATCATTTATCTTTAGTGAAAAAAAAGGATAATAATAAAGGGAGAAAATCTATCCGCATAGAATAGTATAATAGTAATTTTTTCATAATTATATGACTAGGGGTTACAGTTTTATCCTTATAAGTATATGCATTGAAAAAGTATAGTCATTAATTTTTAGCATTGATGATTCTATGCTAAAGGGATAAAATCTATTCGAATAGAATAGCATATAGTAACTCTTTTTATAATTGAATGACTGGACTTTTTAAAGTTAAGTTGAAGTATGAGTTTCTAAAATAAGTTAAGTAAATAAAGATAAGAGTTACTCTTTCCGTTTCTTAACAATTGACGTTTTAAGTTTGTGCATATAAATTAAGAAATGTTTTTATTGCATATGAAATGTATGCAATAACTCATATAAGCATTTATTAGCTTTGAATTGTTTCAAAAGTAGCATGTCTAAATAAGTGTAAAATAGAAAAAATGATTGTTAAAGTGCATTGGTAATGAAAAACACCATACAAATTGGAACAAATATTTCTTTGTAGAACGTCATTTAATATAAAATGGAGGGAGTATTATTTAACCCTTCTATGTTTAAATAATAATAAAATAAATAACCCTTTTCTATTTAAAAAATAATAAAATAAAATAACCCTTCTATGTTTAAAAAATAATAAAAATAAAATACGGTTAAAAAATAATATTCCAATTTGGTGGATTGGCATATGAAGATTGAGGAGGGTTGAGAAAGATTTTTCAACTGTCTAAAATCCTTAAAAAGAATTCTTAAACGGAAATTGGAATTTTTCAATCCCCGTCAACTTTTACTAACTCTCATATTGGCTTGAGTTAATTTTTGCCACCATGTTTTTTAAAGCGAGAAAACAAAAAATCAAACTTGGAACTCTCAGATAGCGGATTGTTGCCATCGTTTTCAACCATACAAGCAAATTAATTTGTCAGTTGATAACAGGTCAAACCAATCTCAATAAGGTTGTCTGCAGCTACTGCATAATCGCCAATGTTGCTATTAATAAGGAAGTGAGTTAGAGTTCGAGTTCTGAGTTTCGAGTTCCGCTCATGCTTGTTGAATAATTACAACTTCTTTGTACTGTTTTTCTCAAGTCTCTTAATTATCAAAATAAGTTTCCCTCTCTACCACTCTTCAAAAGACAGCATCACAGGTCTCCAAAATCTAATTCCGCCTTCACAACTTGCAAAGATTATTGCTGAAACTTCGTCATTTGATGACTGCAACTCAGAAGTTTGAATTCATTCCTGCACGCCAATAATAACTCGATTTAGAAGGGGGTAAAATCAACTGATACAAGGAAGACCTTAATTGCCTGAAAGCATCAACATCCATTCTGAAAGACCTTTACAGCGCATTCAAACAATCTATTTAGCTTGTGATAACATATTATTAAATTCACTAATACAGCTAGAAAGTATGGTTGGGATAGCTTCTTGAATCCTACGATTCAGCATTTCATTTTCCGTTTCCAGAAACATTTAGGAAACTCCTAAACTCTATATGTATAGCCTATTCTCTTAAAAATGTTGTTTTGCCGCTACTGTTTCGGCATTTCTCGACTCATTGTTTCCGTACCACATAGGTAATGATAACCCACTCATAAGAGGGTAATCCCTATTATATGAAAGGCACTGGCATTGGTTCACCTCAAACCCTGCAATTGGCCATTTCAGTTAGGTTTGCATGATAAGTTGATATTCATTCTGATAAACCCACTCGCGCATTTCCATGATTCCTACCAATCAAAATCTAAAAGAACTTCTAAAATCACACTACTCACATCTCTGCACAGGCTAGCAATTTCCGACAAATAAACACTTCGAGTCAGACAATTAAAGTTGAGATTTAATAATTGAACCTCACTTTTCTCAAGACAAAAGTAACCATATCCTTTTTAAACTTCAACATCTTGGGTATGCACCACTATCATAATTCCCCGATACAAAGTAACACATCAAATTCCACTCCTAGCTATGGCTAAAGTTTCCCATAATGGTAAAGCAGAGAATAGACAAAATATTAAGAAAAAGTAGATTCCTACTAATTAAACATCACATCTCAAGCCAATTTGACAACAATCTAAGCTATTCAAATTGCTGAAAAAAATTAAAGATATAAAGCTGATAACACTAGATGGAGTAGCATTAGGGGTGTTCAAATATGAGTTATATGCGGGTTATAAAATTTAGATTTTTTTTTGGATATTGGCCCACTAAATAATGGGCTCTTAAAATTTTATAACCCACATAAACCAAATTTGAACACCCCTAAGTAGCATCGTCAACTAATTTTTTACGTCTACTCAATATGAAATTGCTTAGGAAGAATATTTTAACCCTACAAAATGACCAGCATAGAGTATATGAATTAAATGTTTAAATAAACTCACCTAACAGATTTCAGAATTTTAATTGTGATTTTATTGAAAGATAAGAAACATGCATAGTTTGGATGACACTGCACAGGTGCACAAGCCAAAGAAGATGCGAAACAAAAAAGTATACTGCTTAGAAATAAAAAAGCATGTCAAGGAAAGCTATCGCACAATAAAAAGTATGATATTTGTTTTCTCTACGAAAAATGGTAGGAAAAAAATATATTAAAATAGTAAAGACCATGGCAATATCTACTACAAAAATGGCAACCCAATCTAAGGTTAAGGCCACAAAGATGATACGGCTACCTCTACTCTCAATTTAACCACATTTCCTAAGGAAAAATGCATTTGTGAAAACCATTTGTATGTCTGCCACATAATAATCGATATGTTAATTTTTTTCGCCAAACTTTACTGTCACAACATGCACAGTCGCACAGAACCAAAACCCTATGTTATTAATGCAGCATAGGTATTTGAGATCAGTATTCAAGAATATAAGAGCCTAAAGTAACCAATTTTAATTCAAGATTTGAGCTTGCGTTCTGGCTTAATACTAGTCAATGATCTTTCAGGCAAGGGACATGCTCTTAAGCTATAGGGTCAAGCACAGGAATGACAAGACACAATAAGCCCATTTAGCTCTTTTGCGTTTTACCATAGGAAGCCTATTTCAATTTTCCCTACTTGTAGAACATATGTATTATTTTTGATATGATTACCAAAAGAACTTAAAGGGAGCAAGCTGTCTCTAGATGTCACTGCACCTAAAAAGGCATCAAAAGCTTTTATGTTGAGCTGCATTGTGAAATGATCACCATGCAAAAATCAAAATGGTCTTTAACAAGCTCTAACAAAGGTGGATGTCTAATTCGTAAACACCTACAAAACATTCCTAATATGAGCCGTAAGCAATCTGAAACAGCATGTCAGCAAGGATCACTAGCAACCCTTGCTGGGTCAGTGTTTCAACACTTATAACAATAAGACACCCACAAGCTCCTTTATGCAGTTGAAATATTCAAAAAAAAAAAAGACTCATCGAAACCAATTATAAGAAGAATAGACTGGGAGTTATCAAGTAACACAGCTTAGAAGCCTTTCCTAGTCAATTACTAATTATTTTAAAAAAAGAGTCTTACAGTTCATCTTTTGCGAGCCGATTACCCTCTTCCCCGTCATCATTTAATCCAAGTGAACGAATGAATAATTCAATAAATGAGAGGCCAGTTCCAGATGACTGTTGCGGTTTAGAATTCGCTGACCTGAATCAGTAAATGTTATATTATGACATGGAAGCTTCATACGGAGGAAAAATTAACTAAGAATGTTCATATACATTTGAAACATTGATTAGAGAACATGAGATCAGCAGCTCAAAAAAATGTTAGTATCCCAAAATTTATTGATAAAATCTCAAAGGATACATGAAAATGGTGCAGTAGTCCGCTTAAAATGTGAAAAAGAAATTCATATAGCTGACCCCAACTAGTTTGCAGTTGAAGCTTACTTCAATTCATAATAGTAATATAGTGTAAGGATTGAAGCTAAGTTGAGTTCATTATAGTTTAAGAGCACAAAAACATAATTCAAGACACCTCAAAATCCGAGAAAAAAAATAGAGAAAAGGGACTATTAAAGTTGATAAAACTGGAGAACAATTTTTCATTAAATTTTCTTCAACCTAAATAATATATTAACTTGAAAAAAGAATTTCAATATGAAAAGATCAAATTAATTGCAAGAATAATGGTAACATTTAGATAGTTAGCCACAACTTAAACAATACAATAGGAAGATAAAAAGAAAACCGCAACTTTAAAATAAAAAATAAATTTTAAATACATTGCCATGTTCAGCAAATACCATCAAAGGTCAGAGTTTGAAATATAAAAAGTATGACTTCTAACAAAAATTATGTGTATACTATTCCATCAGAATATCTGACGGCTTAAACAATGCAATGAAACTTCCACAGCAAGTTTAGCTTACGAATACATCAAATATTATAGAAGTGTGTGTTATTCTATCTTGCCTCTCGGTAGCATTGGTCTCCACGGGGTCTTCATAAGAAACTGCACCACTATCTTTCTCAAGCAGATGTAGACTCTCCGTGTAAGCACCTGCATAAAAAGCATCAGAAAAACCATACAGTCCAAGGCCATTAACCCGTTTGCTCTTATCATCATAAGAAACCAACTCCCCCTCATCCTCAGTCTTACAAGTATTCTTTGCCAACAGAATCTCTCCATTTTCTCTCACTCCCAAAACCAATTCAAACCCTTTCTCTGCTTCAACTTTATACATCTTACTCCAAGAATCCTTCACACCATACTCTTTTTGAACCCATATTTCACAATTCTCAACAGTCCCATCTTTCCCTTCTCCAGCATAAGCATACTTAAGTATTGAAAGTGAACCCTTTATAACCGAAACAAACATAGTTAGCGGATTTACTTTAGCCAAGTCATCTGGCAACTCCATTGTACTAAAACTCTCATCACTCACATTAAACAACAGAATCAAATTCTTAATACGAACCCGCTTCCTATCTTCAACCTCTTCCACAGTTTTATCATATGAAACCCAATGAATGAACCCATTCAAGAAACACTGAGACCAAACACACTCAACACAGCAAGATTTCACATTCTTAGCATCAATTTTTCTCCAAACACGTTCTTTCACTGCGAAAACTTCAACAACTGGTGGGATTTCATCTCCATCATCACCTTGTGCGTAAACCATTCTCACAACCTTGAAATCATTACTCTTCGAATCAAACCCAAAACCCAGAACAAACATGTAAGGACCCACTTGGCTAAAAGTCACATTTGGCTTTGGCAAGTCAAGATAACGCTTAACCAAAGGGTTCCAGATACAAATCTTGTAAGTGTAGCCAAAAATGTCGTCAGAGAGACAGACTAAGCCGTGGACAGAACCCACAATGCGGTGATACAATTTTTTAGTAGGGTGAAATGGGGAAGGGAGAGTTTGGTAGGTTTGGAAAGATTGAGGGTTACATTGAAGAGAGAAGTGTTCTTTTTTGGGGGATTCGGTGTAGTGTCTGATGAAGAGAGGTGGGTTAGGGTTTGAAAGAGTGAAATAGAGGCGTGTGGAGATGAAGTTGGAAGTGGTGATTAAAGAACACCATGTCTTGCAGACGCACATGCATTGTAAGATGGAGGGAATGGGCAGTCGAATTAGGATTTGGATGGTTATTTCTGGTGGAAATTGAGTTGACATTGTTGTAGAAATTGAGGGTTTAAGTTGCGGAAATGGAGGGTTTTACTTGCTGGTAGATAGCAGACAAATGCTAGGGTTAGTAGAAATTTGAAATTGTTTTCGGGCAGAGATTAGAAATACAACAAACGATCATTTTACTTCCTGATGTTGGCACAAAATATCAAAAACCTCAAAATTAGCGGAAAGGTATAAAAAAACCTACGGGCATGCAAATCATTTCAAAAATTCTCCCAGAAAGTGGATTTCATAATTTACTGTGATTAATCTCGATAGTTCTAATTAATCTTCATTAAAATCTAATTAAACCAAATTAAATTAGAAATTTTTAAATACTTTTTCCAATAGTTAAACCAAATTAAATTAGAAACTTGTTTAGATTTTTTCAATTAATTATAATTTAACTCTAACTAACTTCAATTAAAATACTAGTTAAATTCAATTAAACACTAATTAATAAACTACCGGAAAACTCAACCATCTGGCATAATCCACCGCCGAAAAATTCAACCACCGAAAAAATTCACCGCCGAAAAACCTAATCACCAGCATAATCCACCATCAAAAAAAAAACAGACGATTCAATCGTCGTCTGGGTAAGAACCCATACAAAGAGAATCGTCTGAGTTCATATCCAGACGCAAAAGGTGGTGGTGGCGGTCGAAAGAAAAAGGCTAGCTGCGGTTGGTGGAGGCGGCAGTCGGCGATCGGTGGCAACAGCGGAGGTTGCGAAGGAAAAAGAAGACGTGGGAAGGAAGAAGAAGATGTTTAATGCAAAAAATGCAATAAATTTTTTGATGTTTTTAAAATAATTGATATGACCAAACTTTTAAAAATTACAGGGGGAAATTTAAATTTATGGTTTTTTAAGTGTCAATTTGAAGAATAAAATAAATTTAAAGGGTCTTTTAAAAAAAATTGATACTAGTTGTAGAGTGTGTTCACTCTTTGGGAAATGTGCCGGAAGGGAGTATTTGAAATAGTTTGACATACATGTGGATTTTTTAATACATTTTTCGTAATTTTGACGATTTTGATCCTTGGTGCCAACATCGCATGGTGAAATGATTTTTCGTTCTTTAAAAATATAATAATGTTGTATGTTTTTTAAATAATTTTTTAAAATTAATTTTTGAATTTATTCTGGTTAATATATTTTAAATAGAATTGTAAAATCTACTAACACTGCTAATGTAATATCAGTCTATAACTGTTAATAGTCATAAAAACAAATACTAATTTTTTTCTTGAAACTCTAAATAAGAGCATTTAAACTACAACTAAAAGTAAAAATCTCTACACATTATAAAGAGAGATTCTTAGGTAGACTCAGTCTACCACGTCATCTGTAGACTAACCTATCATTTTATGACACATCATTAAAATAGTGGCACTATCGTAATTTTGTTTATTACTTATTTACACTTTCGGATAGTAATATTACGATAGTGCCATTATTTTAATGACGTGTCATAATGTGATAGGTTTAGTCTACGAGTGACGTGGTGGACTGAGTCTACCTAAGAATTTCTCCGTTATAAAACAATCTAAAATAGAATACGTGTATTAAACGCATCAACAAAATAAAATTAACTCTTATATTTTAAACAACAAACGACATTAAGCTTCTCATATTGATCACATCAATCTTCACTTGAGTTGGGTAGTTTTCTTACGGAATACTAAGCTCTTATCCTAAATTTAAAACAAATGCATGCATGAGCATAATGTGAATCGATGATCTTATTTAAGTTAACAAAGCGTTTTACCAATTCACTTGCGCCTTGATGATATTCTAAATTTTTTATCCACAATAACTCAATAGTATTAGTAAATTAGGTGCATAGAATTTTATGTGCTTCAAAACAATAAATTTTTAACAGTCTATTTTTTTTTTTAAATGATCTCCCTTTTCTCCATAAAATTCATTTGTATCTTAATTTTTTTAAAAATGAAAGAAGGTGATTTTTCGATTGTACAATTTTTATCCTTTATTCAATAAATTTCTCTGTAGTTAATACTGTGTAGTAAATTATTTTAAATTAATATTTTTGTATGTTGACTTTATTGGATTATTCACAAATCATCAGTGATTGTTCAGATTTTAATTTTCAATTCTTAATGATCCATTTTTTTTTTTAGAATTATGATCTAGCTCCTTATAATTTCATTAAAAATGATGATTGAAAAATATAAGGTTTCAACAAATCGGACGAAGTGCAGGTTCAATCGGAGAAGTCCTAAATCAAAAGTTTCTCGCATCAACTAACTTTGTTCTTCGTTAATAATCAAAACGTCATTTTTAGAGAGATTCATGTTCTTGATATCTCATATTTTGGATTACTTGTTTGTTTGTATATTTAGTTGTTTCTTGGTATAGTTAGATTACAACTTGAAAAAGCATGTATTTGAATTTTATTTTATTATTTTAATCTTCTTTGATAAATCTAACTTTTAAAAAAGAAGTCTATGTATTAAGAAAGTTTTATGTCTAACAAATCTACACCCCTCAAATTTTTATTTAATTCTTCAGATTTAAAAAATTTCCAACAGTTATTAAAAAGAACAAAAAATTATAACAAAAATATGCTAGAAGAATATATAAAAGGTATCAATAACTTTTGTGCAATAAGAATAGGCCTAATATCTTAAAAAACTCCGAACTTTTAGTCCCTTTTCAATTCTATCCGGATGTTGAAAACTGATCAATTTTACCCTATTTTATATTTTCTCGTTTCAATTGTACCTAATTTTTTAATTTTTCATAATTTTTTTATTTAAATGATGAAATTATCTAATTAACTAAGTTTAAAGATAAAATTAAATTTATTTCCATTCAAAAAAGTACAAATAAGTCTTTTATTTTAAAAAACTAACCAAAAATCATAATCAAATTAAAATTAATTTAAATTTTTAATTAATTTAACTAAATCTAAATAAAATTTCAACATTTACAATTAATATATGCTAGACATGGAGAACGTTTTTAAAAAAATTTAAAATGAAAAAAGAATGTAAATTTAATATTTCAGGATACAATTAAAATATAAAAATGCAAAATAGGTAAAATTAACCAGTTTTCAACGTCAGAATAGAATTAAAAGGGGTTAAAAGATGATCTTGGCCATAAGAATATTAGAAGCTTCAAACAAACAATAGCTTTTACACCTAATAAACTCACACATTCTCTCAATAATAATAATAATAAAAAACACATATTGGGGCATCAACGGTCTGACGTTGAAGAAAATGACAAGTATTTTCATTGTTATTTGGCTAAATCCATCTTGGAGTCCTTCTACTTTTTGTTTTTTGATTATTTGTTCTTTACTTTTTTTTTAATTTTACTGGTCCATTAATTTTTATTATTTTATCAATTTAATCCTCCTTTGAATGTTCATCAGGAGCATAATTATACACTCCAAAAATTACCTAAAAAATACGTAAAGTGCTAAATAGCGATGAGTTACTTTCTATCGATATTCCGTTGTAAAAAAATGCCGCCTTTTTAGCGTCATATTTAGGGCCGGAACTACCCTTAGACTAGGGTAGACTCCAGCTTCGGCTAGGACCGTTTTTTTTTAAAAAAAAATAATAGAGACAAAGTTTTAAAAAATTAGAGATAAACTTTCAGTGAATTCAAGGCTAAATAGAGCCCGAACTGCTGAAAAATCATAGGTAAATTAGAAGTTAAGTTCTGACTGAAAAAAAAAACAATAATTCTGAATTGGTCACATTCATGCCATAATTCCAGATGAAAAGTTGATATATATCTACCATAATCAATTGAAAATATAAGAAAAATATATCATTTTGTTCCGTCGATAATTTTATCATCAAATATCGCAATCCGATAGTAAAATCCATAGGTAAATACCTATATTTAATAGTAGTGTGATGAATAGGACTCTTTGAAACCTTCTCACCCAATTCAATATGAGAATCTAATTATTGGATACATATTTTTCTTATAATTTGAAAAAATAATTAGATTCTCATATTGAATTGGGTGAGAAGGTTTCAAAGAGTCCTATTCATCACATATTTTTCTTATAATTTGAATATGAAATTTCTGATGTAACAGGTCTTTTTTTTTGGGATGAAAATGTAACAAGTCTTAATCTAAGTGTGTATACATGTATGAGGGAAATCCATTTATCATGAAGAAGTTCAAAAATAAAATTAAGTGGCTGTGATGTCAAAAAGTGCAAGTAGGCATATCTTCATCTTCATGAGAAGTTTTGGAAGTTATAATAGAAAAGATAAAAAGAAAGAAAAAGAGTTGAATGGCCATAAATTTGATAAGAGTCCCAACAAATTGGATATTCCTTCAAATATTTAAATTGCTTTTTATATTTATTTTTCTCATATTGATGTAACCTCCTCAATTCTCAAGTCCATGCAAAATGCTCACTCTTTCTTTTATACCCTCTAATTTCCTTCAATTTCAAAATTAAAACAAAAATTTAACTACCTTTATGGTGAATCACTTAAAAATTTGTTAAGTAATCATTCATATTTTCATCACAAATCCATGATAAATTTGTGATGGATTTTATTCCTTCACACATTTATAACAAATTTGAGCCGTAACAATTTTTTCATAAATTTTAAAATTCTACTGCTTTTATAAATATTTGTCACAATCTGACTTTTTTTTACAGTGAAATATAAACATAAAAATAAAAAAGTACTTGAGATTTGTTAATAATATATTCAGATAGATGGTCTCATAACCAATCAGATCCTTTTCTACTAATATTCATGGATAATAAGATGTATTTTTTATATACATATGGGGAGAATTTATTTGCATATATTTTTACGAAACAATATTCGTCTCCAAATGGAGTATTTATTATTTGGACCGTCTTTGTCGAATTTAAATATCCCGATTTAAAAATTATATTATTTGGACCGACGTATCCCTTATATGGATAGGGGTGTGCATTTGGTTCAAACCGAACCGAACCGAATTAAATTTTGGTGTTTTTTAAAAATTAAACCGAACCGAAACAATAGAAAATTATAAATTTTCAAATCAAACCGAACTGAATTAGTTGGTTATTTTGGTTCGGTTCGATTATTTCAGTTTGGTATACATGTAAAACAGTTAGAAATTTTTTTAAGCTCAAAACCGAACCGAACCGACCAATCGAAATTTCCCTACAATCTTAAACCGAACCGAATTTATCGGTTCGGTTTAGTTATTCGGTTTCGGTTTTACACACCCCTATATACGGATAGAGACACCACAACATGTAGAGGTGGCCATGGGTCGGGTCAGCCCGTGAACCGGCCCGGTCAAACCCGGCCCGGAACCGGTCAAATCCGGAATCGGACTAAAACCGGCCCGGAACCGTACAAAGGGCGGTTCCGGGCCGGTTTCATATTTGTTGAACCGTGAACCGGCGGTTTTGGGTCGGAACCGGCAGTTTAAAGGTCGAACTCGTTAATAAAAAATATATATTATATATTTAAAATATATATTATATATTTATCATATAATATATTTATTTTTGCAATAAAATATATGTTATATTTGTTTTAGTTAAATTTTTGGTTAATATTTTAATTTGTTTTAAAAAAAATTCTTTATTTTCTTATAATACCATCTCCGTGAGTTATTTTATTGTTTAATTATATTTTTTAGTAATTAAATTTTAAATTGTTTTTTAATTTTTTTTAAACCGTCCTAAACCGGAACCGGAACCGTCCAATTCCGAACCGTCATGAAACCGTCTCTTAGGCGGTTCCGGGCCGGTTCCATTTTTTCTTTAACCGTGACCCGGCGGTTTCGAACCGGAACCGCCGGGTTATGAACCGTGGCCACCTCTAACAACATGTTATAATTAATTTGGTGATTATTCATCAAAAAGAACATTGGTGATTATTGTGGATTTTTACCTTACACTTTTACCGGCTAATTACATGGCATTTAATACGATTATAATTTAATTAATATTTATTTAGTTTTTATAACATCATGCAAGACTTTTATTTTTTTGTGACGTTATATTATTTGGTCATCTGAATCTAATATGTGGCTAATCGCTATGCACTAAACATGGTCTCCTCCGATCAGATACAATTCGGACGATTGCATTGTATGAAATTGTAAAAAATTGGAAGATCTTTCTCATAATTAGAGCATAAGGACTTTTTTTTTTGGTAATTATATGAGGTATTCTGAACAGATTACAACTATAAAATGACACCTTTAATACTTTTACATTCATACTAGTCTCCATTTGAACAGGGTAGGTTGCTTACAGGAAGAAAAACTCAGGTCTCAAGTTTTAAACGGCTGCATACATGAATATGGTTCAAATCCGTAACTTTTTTTAAATTAAAAAAACTCCTTACCAACTCACTTGCGCCTGGAATTACAGTATAATTAGGACTTTTATATATCACTAATATTTCTGAAACTGTAAACTCTACTAAATAACACAATGATATTTTATTTATTTTTTAAATATCTCGAAAAGCAAATAATAAGAAAGTGAGTTCGAAATACAAAATAAAAAAAATTTCTTATTTTTTTTCCGTTTCTTTTACTCTGCTTAGATTCTTTGCTTATTGCACATAAGGACCTGGCCTAATGGCCAAGTCCTTATAAGTGCACTGCGAGGTCGGGGGTTCGAACCCCGACTTTCGCTCAGGCTGTGGTTTGTCTGTTTTAACTTTAAAAAATGCATACTAACTCCCGCTAATCCCCGCTAATAACTAATCCTAGAATAGATCTATCTCTGATAAAAAAAATTCTTTGCTTATTGTAGGAGCAAGACGTTCAGTTTTTTAGCAACATGCCGTTATTTTCAGGCTATTAATCTATATCTATACTATATATAAAAGCACGGATGGAGGGGGAGGGGGACATGCAAATTTACTGAATAATTCTTTTCAGTTTACTACCTATCTTTTAGTTTGATTGAACTATAAAATTAAAATACTGTATTTGGTCAATATATTATTATTTAAATTTCTATCTTATTATTTTTAAAGATAGAAATTAATAAAATTAAATTAATTATTTAAATTATGGTTATTATAAAATCAAAAGAAGAATAAATTCAGTATGGAAATTTTTTTATAATCGAATATATTATATTTACTTTTACAAAAATTCTTAACTAATTTAATATTAATTATAAATAAAAAATTGATGTAATTATATTAAATTTACTAATATATTTATTAACGAGTTACATTACGAGCCACGTGCATAGCACGTAATGCGAAACTAGTTAAATAATAAATATATAGAAAGCATAAGCTATCTAGCCAAGTGGATTGTTCTGTGATTTACTTGTTATTTTATTTAAGGATATGATGCCACAAAATATTCGAAGTTTATTCAGCAACTAATATATGTACAATTGTAAATATTTTCCAAAAGAAATTCCATCATTGATGGAACTGAATTCCTGAAAAGAATTTCCAAGAAGAATCACTTTTCAATTAATGATGCCTAACTCTTTGGTTTTTAATAGGATGTGCATGACATATGTGTCAAAATATATTGGTGAATCGTGTTGGTATCATGTTGACTTACTATATTTTCCTTTTAACAGAAATAGATTTATTAAAAAAAATGATTACAAATATAAAAACCATACAACAAATAGTAAATAAATATAATTCAATAATTAAATAAAAAAATTAAAAATATAAGTAAAATATAATAGTTGGAAAAAAAATAAGTGCAAATCCCATGAACACGCCATTTTAACGCACAACAATAAACAAAATCATGTTAAGATGGTGGTTTTAACTTGAACTTCGTTCAACTATATTGATAAATCGTTTGAATCCTTTAAAGATTCGGATTTTTTAGACATGTTCTTCAAAGTGAATCAATTAGATAGAAGCTCACCAACTATACATAAACAAATATTAAAAAAATTTCAGTATTAAAGTTCATGGATGATCATCATCTAAACAAGAAATTTTTGACATACAAACCAAAAATTTAAAAAAAAATTGTTCAAGTCATAAATACTTAACATGCAAATGAAAAAATTCTGCAAAGAGAAGACTTTTCAAAATAGCTTCCAAATATGAACCAACAAAAACAATGTAACTCCATCTAAGGAGTAGTTGTTGTAAAGTTGATACCGATTATTCAATTTTTGGTATCAATTGTTGTGGCCGGATTGGTAAGTGCAGTGAAATCAAAATCATTCGGTAGGTATTTAATTATAAATTTTACTAACAAATAATAATACAACAAAAAAAAAATAACACCAAAACTTTACGTGGTTCGGCTTTAAAGCGTACAGTCACGTGCGAAAGAATCGAGTCATCCACTATTTATCAAAAAAAGTACAAAATTGACGGAAAATCACCAAATAAAGAACATGTCTAATAAATATGCCCTTTGAAGAAATCCTTATAATGACAGTGGGTGCCTTCACGCAAGAAGGCAAAGGTGTTGCTTGTAACTGAAGTTTGACAGATTGTAGTATTGCTCCGGTGTTATGATGTGGTAGTTAAAGTTAATTTAGTATTATCGATGTAAACTTTTGAAGAGTTGAGATTTTAAATTGATATTTTAAAGAAATATTAAAGTTATGTGTTATGAAAATGAGATTTAAACGTCAGACTTAAAATTTACGAATTCAGCCGACGAGAACGTGATAAGTGTTTTAAAAATGTAGTTTAAATCGATAATCAATTAACTAATTATGAAGAGGGTATAAAGTTGAAAATGCTTGTATTTTTTTTGATAATTTGCTTGTATTATTTAATAATATGATTCGAGTCTAAGAGTCAACCCTAAAATTAGAATTACTAATCTCGAATTACGTGTATTAATACATGATTATTGTATAGATTCGACGAGTTCAATGTCGGGATCAGGACGTCAAAGGGTAAAGTTTGGATTAGCGAAAAAATGTTAGTTCGTTTATTTACTTTTGAATATTATGAAATGCAATTTTTTTTTATATATTTTAAATGTTTAATTTATCGCATTTCACATACATGTTTAATTTATCGTATTGCATATGAATAATAGTTAAATATTAGCGTGGATTAATAAAATATGCTTCCTATTGGGCTATAATATGGTGATATTGAACCTAAAAATGAGACTTATAAAGAAAAAGAAAAGGTGAGTAGGAGAAATGATAAATATTTGATACATGGTTAACTCAGTTGAGTAATATCTCATGACTATGATTTCGGTCGAATTATCTCTCGGAACCTGTATTTGTTAAGTAACTCGGTTGAAAAAAATTCTCTCGGAACAGGGATCTCGGTTGAGCTATCTCTCGAGATTCACAACTTGTGGATAAAGAGTTGGACGTCGGTAAACTCGGTTAAGCTATATTGTTCTAGGACTGCGACCTCTTTATAAGGATATGTGGTTTGTCTGACTCCGTGTTTAGTGTGTATGATATGTAATTGTGTTTTATTTAATTTTTTAAGTAAATGATGCGAACTCTTTCAGTTTTACTCTGACCTGTTGTTTCCTCCAATTTTTCAAACAAAGCAGAGTCGATTTTAAAATACACATTCAAATTTTTGTTTCTCGGAAATCTTATTGTAAAGAGTATGTGGTTTTGAAGATTTTATTTTAAATTCTGCAATAATTTGAGTGTTTGACCTTGTATAAATAATTAATGATTAAGTCTCACCTTTTATTATCGTTAAAATTGTATGACTTGAGATGTTGATTAAATTGATTGTTTTGATGGTGGAGTGATATAAATACAATTATTTAATAAAGAAAATTTTTCCTTATGTATCAATAGTTATCATCATTAAAGGAAATGTGATAGAAATTTCAGGTTTACTCTAGATATCAGAGCTACTACTCCCGTTTTATAGCGTCGGTCTGGATCTTTAAAATTGGGTCTTGGCAAAATTTAAAAACTCTACAATTAAAATATATATAAAAAATAAATCTAATTATATAAAGTGATTTGTTTATATGTATTATTATTCGATAAATGGCAAATTTTGTTTATTGACAATATTTCAAATAATCAACTCCTTTTCATGTTAAATAATTACTAATTGTATTATTTGATAACAAATAAATATTATATATATTGTTTTTATAAATATTATATGTGTAAATGAGTGTTGGTCTGGTTGGCAACACTCATATTATACTTTTTAGAAGGTGTGGATTCGACTCACCTCTCTGCATTCAATAAGCTGAATTAAAAAATGAATAACTTCGCTAACTCCCGCCTATACCTACCTTAGTGTAATTTTACTTGATTAAAAAATTATTTTAAACAAAATATAAATTTAATTTTTATGTGCATTCAAATTTTTATAAAATTATTGTTTGAAAATGGATTTTATTTAAAATTAATTTGTTTACTTATATTAATATAAAAAATATAGTTATATATACATATATATATTAAAAAATTATTCATGTAATTTATATTTAAAATTAAATATTTTCTACCCATTTATCTAAAGAATAAGTATGTCTTTTTTGAATTTTTCTGCCTCAGTCCCGGGCACACTCTTAAAAAAATTAAACAGCTCAATTATGTCATTTATTGAATAATTTTTTAATTTTAGAAATGTGTTTGAGATAAATAATGCAAAAGGAAAATTACTTGTTCCTAGTTAAACATTAGGAACATATTTACACATTTTTGCTTATTTATATATATATAAAGGATGGGTTTTGTATTTACTGATTTGCATAATTTTCCCCACAAAGAAAACAAAACTTGGAACAGAAGCAACAGAATAATCGATATCAAAGTATGGGCCACCTTTCTCTTGATTTTGTCATATAAATGTACAAGTTTTTGGGAAATTTTTTTGTGCCCCACATATTTCTAGCCATTCAGTTAACATTTTTTCTTCAACAAATATTTAAGGTCGGTAGTTTAAAAGTACAAACATTTTTCCCCTTCTCAGAAATCTAACTAAAATTTTAATTTTAATAATATTAGTTTGATTCTAAAAAATAACTATAATTTTAATAATTTTTCAATTTCATGTATATTTTAGTATTTTAAATGATAAATTTAATATATATACATATATTAAATTAAATTAAATTATTTCAATATTTAACTTATATGAGATATTAATTTTAATGTATAATATCACATATTGTTTAAGTAATTTTTAAAATTAAGGTAGAGTATTGTTAATTTTAAAGATGAGACTAGAATTACTGAAATAAAAAGTTTTGGGTAGCTTTATTAAAGGTCTAAAAGGTTTGAATTTTTCTATCCAATAGGCCAAAATCTAACATTCTATTTTGATTAAATTAATACATATAATCACTCCTAAATATATTTATTTGAATTTCACTAATTTATTGGTGACTATATAACAAATTAAACAACTTCAACGGAAAAATGATTTATGTCTAATATGTTTCAATTAGTGGATGGTCTAGTATGTCTTGATTGATAAATGGCTTAATACATCATTTGACCCCTAAACTATACCATTTTATTCTCTACGACCTCTAAACTAATTTCGTGTTGTTTTGGACCTCTTAACTATTTTTTTTGTTCTATTTAACCTCTCATTCGGAATGTGCACACCACACGCGATGACGTGGATAAAATTGCTGACATGGCTTTGCTGACATGGGGTTAAATAGAATAAAAAAATAGTTAAGAGGTCCAATGGAACACTAAAATAGTTTAAATGTCATAGGGAATAAAAAGGTAATGTTTAGGGGTCAAAAAATATATTAAGCCTAAATATTTTTTTTAATTTAAAATAAAAAGTGATGTACTTTACATATTATTTGAAAAAATCATTTAAGACTTTAAAAATCATGAAATTTAGCGTGTTTTCCAATTTTAACACAAATTTTAAAAATTCAGAATTAATTTGAAAAGTTGAAATTGCAAAAAATTAAAAGCTGGTGTATTAAAATTTTTAAAATTGGAAATTCGTGAAACACACTAAAATGTATAATTTTTTTAAAAAATTTAGTCTTTTTTTAATATAATCACAGTATAGTAGATTTATATATTTTATAATATCGTTAAAAACAGACAAACTTCATTTATCATTATTAAAATGTAAACAAATATTTACATGTACAAAAAGTAATATTATGCAATTATTTGACTAAATTTCAATATTTTTTTTATTTTTCTAGAAGATTAAATGGATAAGAATTAAATAACTGTATTTTCGAGAAGGTTAAATGGGTAAAAATTAAAAGTTTGAAGGTGCAATAGGAAAATAAAATAAGTTAAGGGGTCAAATAGAATAAAATAGTATAGTTCGGGGGTTAAATAGAACAATTTATGCATTTTAATTATCCTTCACGCGCTTCAAAACGTTTGAAAACACGCGCTTTTGCCACGTTGGAGGAAAAAGGTCAGATCAGCAAAAACGTTGCAGTTGACGGGTTAAATAGAACAAAAAATAAAGTTAAAAGGTCCAATAGAATATCAAATTAGTTTAAGAGTCTCAGAGAATAAAAGTGTATAGTTTAGGGGTCAAATGATGTATTAAGCCATTGATAAATACCCCTTTTTAACTGATAGACAATTTAGGATAAATGTGAATATATATTTTTTAATTTATTTAGATACATGAGTATTATAAAAAAAATACCGCACTTACCTTAATAGCAATTCTTGTTATTTTGTATCTTTTGATTAATTTTTTTAATACATTCAAATACAATTAATACAATTAATGGGGGTATATAAAATAATTAATTATTAGAATAATAGTTAAATGTCTATAATTAAGACCCAAAAAAAGTTTAGTGCTTATGAATTTAGAATGAAGGAGTAACGCACAACCTTAGAGAAGTATGTTTGTAAATTATACATACACATATACACCTTGAATTTATCTCTCAATTAGTTTATTTTACTAAATTATTTCTCCGGCTTTGCGGACATCTTGAAATTTGTTAAGTATATAAAAAAGAGTCAATTGTAAATAAAATGCAATATTTTAAATTTACAACTCCAACTTTTAGTTTTGATAATTTTAAGTGCCAACTATTATTTTTTAATTCAAAAACGCATATTGAATTGCCGATATACTTTTACTGATGCGGACACCGGAAATCTACTAAAAATTGACATCGGAACACATTTTTGAACCAACAAATAAAATTAGCATCTCCTTAATGAAAGTGGAAGCTCAAAGTCAAATTAAGGTAGCAAGAATCAATTCTTCTAGTACTCTAAGTGGAGAATAGTGAAAGAATAAGGATGTTTTAGGTAATATTATTATACTCTTAAAAAGAATAGGAAAGGGAGAAACCAAAACCACCCAAACCCAAAATATTCATCTATTTGGCAATTTTATCACATATTATCCTCATTAATGCATAAAATTATTACAAGAATAAAATAAAGAATAAAGAAAAGTTTTTTTTTTTAAGAAAAAAAAGGAAAAATTATGGCCTTTTAAGTAGCTTGCCTTGTTCACTTCCAACTTGGTTTTAGAAGTGCAATTTCAAGCTCTTCAAAACCATACAAGCTTTCATTTTCCTCTTCCTCTTCCTCATCCTCTCTTACAATAATAATAACAAAAAAAAAGTTTATGTTCCAAATTGTAGAGTCTTGCCATTGAAGATTACTATAGTTTTGTTGTAATTGAAAGGAAAAGAAATGGCAGGAAATGATTGGATAAATGGATATTTGGAGGCAATTTTAGATGTGGGAAGTAGTTTAAGGAAAACAAATGATGGGAAGTTGAAGGTTGCAAAGTTTGAAGAGAGCAAAGAAAAAGAAAACAATCCATTCAGTCCTACAAAGTACTTTGTTGAAGAAGTTATTAATAGTTTTGATGAATCTGATCTTCACAGAACTTGGGTCAAGGTTAGCCTCTCCCTATATATATATAACAATATATTTCTTTTTGGAAATTAATCACAACTTTTTAATCTAAACAATCTCTATCTTTTGGCCATTATGCCAAAGAATATAAAGGTTGTACTTGAAGTGATTCTTTTTTTTGTATGCAAATGAAACATTAGATAGAATCTGAAAAGAAACAAAAATTTGCAAACCTCCATTCCAAAATCTGTTACAGACTTGCAGCTTTTGTATCAGGATTGGTTTTTATTGTGGACCCTTTATATGCAACAATGAGAGATTCTTACCCAGACCAGGTCCATAAAAAATGCATTGATCCGACCATTCAAGTATTGAAAAAAAAAAAGAATTCTCCAATTTTCCTAAAATTTTATATACCTTTTCCCTATAAAACCATTGTTAAGAGAGGTCAGCATTTTTGGACGACGTTTAGTTTAGAGATTAAACGAAATTGAAAATTATCAAACAGTTCAAATTTAAAACTCGTTGAATTTCACTTAACAATTTCAACGACAATAACAACAGCTAAATCAAACATGTCAATTTTTCTATTTTTTTTGTCCTTAAGATTGGAGGTCTATAACTTTCAAGTTATTAAAAGAACCAAGTTATAAAAATATTTTGTAAAGCAAGTAACAATTATTTGTTCACAAAGTTATCATTTGAGTATGATAAAGCCTAAAAGTATTAAATAAATGTTCTAAACTCTAAAGTATTCAGCTGTAATTACTGGTGGGAACCAACATTTTATATTTTATAACCCTATCAAAAGTAAATACAAAGAGCATATATAAATAAAGTCAGTAGTACTAGTAGTTTCGTGTGTGTTTTGAACTTTATTGATTTGGGTGGTGGATGTTAAATGGTAAAAATAAGGATAGAAGAAAAGTATAAGGGTGAAAATGAAGAATGTTAAAAAATGTATGGGCAGGTGATAGCAACAAGGAATACTCGTGAACGGAGTAACAGGCTTGAGAATATGTGCTGGCGAATTTGGCATCTTGCCCGTAAGAAGAAAAAGGTACACATGAATTCTATGACTTTCTTTTTTGTTTTCAATTTCAACTTTTCTTTCATTCCTTTTCATTATGTTCTTTTGCATTTTGTTTTTTTTTTTGAAAAGAAGAAGTTTGTTTTTTTTACGAGGGAAACTTTTGTATAAAGAGTTTAGTGTAATTTACATTTCCATCTCTTAGTTCTACGATAATTAAAAAACGAACAAAGGGTCAACGCGCTCCCTAAACTTGTGACACGGGGTCATCTAATCCAATTTATACTTTTTTGACCAACTAACCCCAAAACTCTTCATTTTTGGGTCAAATAACCCCACAATTGTATTTTAAAACGCGTAAAATACAAATCAGAGGTGAGGGATGCAAAAAAGTAATTAGATACTTCCCTAATTGCTGCGATATAAATATTCTAAATCTATTTTTTGAAATAAAAATATAAATTATGGGGTTATTTGACCCAAAAATGAAAATTTTTGGGGTTAGTTGCTCAAAAAAGTATAAATTGGGTTAGACGACCCCGTGTTTCAAGTTCAGGGGGCGCTTTGACCCTTTGTTCATTAAAAAATTAAGGTGCAATAACGATAAAATACGAAATAGGGTAAAATTGACGAGTTTTCATCGTCAGGGTAGGATCGAAAGGGGTTATAAGGTCGGGTTATTTTTTTAAGGTATTAGGCCTTTTTTATTCTTCAAAAATCATGAGGTGACTTAAATTGATCTTTTATAATGAATTTAGAGGGCAAAATAAATTTTTATTGGAACTCTTTTCATACATCTACTTTATAGTTATACGGATTGAATGCATCCTACCCATTTGACAACATTGGAATTCAAAAGACTCCACAGTAATCAATTGTTAAAATTGGCCAAACCTATTTCAGATCCTTATACTTTTTATTTTGGACGTTCAATCCCAGCATTTTTATTGATAGGAATGAGTCCCCGAACTTTTGTTTCTAGTAAAATGAGACCCTTATGTAGCCGAACGTCTTGATGTCTTAAGTGCACAGTGGAAAAAATATCTAACTTGCTTTTTATATTTTTTATTTATAATCAATTAGAGCCTTGTGATTTATTTTTATTCAATTAAATCATATCATATTAATAAAAAAATTAAACACATCTTCTACTTTATTTTCTGGTTATTTTTTTTATAACATATATTCATATACTATAATCAACAAATAATTCACATACATTATTATATGATATATTCAAATTTAAAGAATAATTTATTTTCTAGCCACATCAAAAAAAAACATAATCTTTTAATATAATTAAATTACTTCTAATATAGTTATTTAATAGCTATTGTATTTCTTATTGACTTTATGAATTTATCTTATTCATCCAATTAATACCAAATTTTATTAATTTTAATTAATTTAAAATTATGTTTAATGTAACTTGACATAGTTTAAATAATAATAACATCAAGATCTAAATGGTTTAAATTCGATTTTTTTCCTTATATATTCAATATAAATTAGTTATTCTGAAATAATTATTAAAGAATATAAATCAAAGTATTATGTACTTTAAAAAAAATATATAACTACAATAAAGTTTAAATTTTTTAGAAATTTAATGTTGATAAAATAGAAGTGCAGGAATCCCGTTTCTACAAAAATAAAAGTATAAAGCCCAATCTCAATAAATAAAATAAAAAACTTAATTGAATTGCAGCAAAATAATTTGCATTCTTACTAAAGGTGCACCGCAATACACAAGCTACCGAAAGGAAATGATTTTAACAAAATTAAAAGTGCAGAAGGACATACAAAAGTGTAGGGATACGATACAAAATGGATTATTTCGTTATAATTCTCATTTTCATAGATGATAAATATCCTGTCTACTTATTTATAAAAGGAATCTTATGAAAAAAAACATTACATATTTACTAGGTTCATACAATCTAAACAATAATGCTCATCTTAAGTTTGTAGAAAAGAGACATCTTTTTTATGGAAACAAAGAAAATACCTGTTTGCAGATAGCGTGGGATGATGCACAAAGGCTTGCAAAAAGACGGCTGGAGAGAGAGCAAGGGCGTTTTGATGCTGCAGAGGACCTTTCGGAGCTATCGGAAGGCGAGAAGGAAAAGGGCGATGCTTATGTATCAGAACCTGTCAAGGAACTTATCAGAATTAGCTCAGATATGCAGATTTGGACTGATGAAGAAAAGCCGAGGCGCCTATACATTGTGCTCATCAGGTCATCTACATCTTCATCTATACCGGTCATAGTTTATCAGTTGCAAAAAAAAAAAAAAGAGATTAAAAACAAACATGCGCTTAGCAATATCAGACAGCTAAATCTAATTCAAATAAAAATCTAACGAACATTAATCCTGACGTAACGCTGTTCGAGAAAAAAGACAGCTTCAGATTATTACACATGGACCTTATGAGTTATATTTTTGCCTGTAGTCTACATGGGTTGGTGCGTGGAGAAAATATGGAACTCGGAAGAGATTCTGATACTGGGGGTCAGGTAAAATATGTTGTTGAACTTGCTCGAGCTCTGGCAAACACGAAAGGGGTCTATCGTGTAGATCTATTGACAAGACAGATCACCTCACCTGAGGTAGACTGCAGCTACGGTGAGCCTATTGAGATGCTGACATGCCCGCCTGATGCAAGTGGCAGTTGTGGAGCCTACATAGTTCGTCTCCCCTGTGGTCCCCGTGACAGGTATTTGAAGTTTCTAATTTTTTCGGTTTAAATTTGGCAAGATTTTAGTTTAACAGAGACATCTACACCGCAGATACATACCAAAAGAATCACTCTGGCCTTACTTGCCAGAATTTGTTGATGGGGCCTTAAGCCATATTGTCAACATGGCTCGAGCTCTAGGTGAAGAAGTCAACGGGGGGAAGCCAACTTGGCCATATGTGATTCATGGCCACTATGCTGATGCTGGTGAAGTAGCATCACGCTTGTCGGGGGCCTTAAATGTGCCGATGGTACTAACAGGACACTCACTAGGAAGAAACAAATTCGAGCAATTGCTTAAGCAAGGAAGGCTTTCTAAGGAAGACATAAATGCAACTTATAAGATAATGAGAAGGATTGAGGCTGAAGAGTTGGGGTTGGATACGGCTCAAATGGTGGCGACTAGTACAAAGCAAGAGATTGAAGAGCAATGGGGCTTGTACGACGGATTTGATCTCAAGTTGGAGAGGAAACTTAGGGTTAGAAGACGCCGAGGAGTAAGTTGCCTGGGACGAAACATGCCAAGGATGTTGGTATGAACAATTTAACCCTTTATCTTACCCTCTGACATATAATTTCAAGACTAAATGTCATTAATACCAGCCGTGATTCACGTTCTCATCTAATCATATTCTAAATGCTATAACATCAGGTTATACCTCCAGGCATGGATTTCAGTTATGTGACAGCGCAAGATTCATTGGAAGATGATCTAAAGTCATTAATTGGCTCTGATAGAACCCCAAAGAAAAGGAATCTGCCTCCAATATGGTCCGAGGTAATTGTTCTCTCCCTCAAATTCAGAATTTTTTTTACCAAGATATGAATTCCAACAAAAAATTTCAAATCCTTATAGCTTTCAAAAATGACTAAAAAATAGTGTTATTAAGAAAACAACTTGTGATTGATTTACAAGAAATCCAGATGATGGATTTAATAAACAAAAAGAGAGATCGAAAATCAACTTCATTAGTCATTTATTATATAATTGCATTGTGTAAATGCAGATAATGAGGTTTTTCACAAATCCTCATAAGCCTACTATACTTGCACTGTCCCGTCCTGATCCAAAGAAAAACGTCACAACATTGCTAAAGGCTTTCGGGGAATGCAATCGCCTAAGAGAGCTAGCCAACCTGGTAAATTTTCATTTTCATCTCAGATTGATATCAGACATGTCAATCATATGAGAGAATTTGCTTAAATTCTTTATTTTTCTTGCAGACTCTAATTCTTGGTAATCGAGATGACATTGAAGATATGTCTAACAGTAGCTCAGTTGTTCTTACAACTGTGCTCAAACTCATTGACCGATACGATTTGTATGGTCAAGTTGCTTATCCCAAGCATCACAAGCAATCTGACGTTCCTGACATTTATCGTCTTGCTGCAAAAACTAAGGTATGACAATAATGTCCCGTATTCCTATACCAAAACCTACAACTATCAACCCCATCACCTATAGTGTAGTGAAGATGGATTGTGCTGTTCAAATCCAAATAGCATATAAACTGTCACCCTATCTTAATAACCTACAGTTGGCTACACCATAAATTTTGAGTTCTCCTGCAACATTTAAATTTTTAATACTAACACTTCTGTGGCGGTCTTGTCCCTTGAAGGGAGTTTTCATCAATCCAGCTTTGGTGGAACCATTTGGTCTCACACTTATAGAGGTAATTTTCAGACCTCATTTGTAGCTTCAATGGCCTATAATCCAACCATTTAATCTTGATTCATGTCAAAGCTGTACACAAGTTCTAACTACACTTAATTCATGATTAATAAGTGTCCAATCTTCGATTTTGTAGGCAGCTGCTTATGGTTTACCTATTGTTGCTACCAAAAATGGTGGACCAGTGGACATTATAAAGGTAACAAACATCATATTCCTAGTTTTCCCTCCTAAAACTTTGATTCTATATCTGTTTTTTTCTTCCGCTTTCATCAAGAGTTCCTTAAGTATAAATAGTATCAAATCCAAGAATTTTCCCAAGATTCCCCATCGTAAAACTCGTAACTCTTATATAAACAAAACGAGGCCAAAATGACCCACTCACGCCTAGTACAATTAGTCAATATTGCACATAATTTTAAGTAGTTTTAAATTTCAGAATGCTACTGCTTGTATATCATGCTTCTAGCAAACTCACAAGAGGATTTGTTTCTACCAGGCTCTTAATAACGGCCTTCTAGTTGACCCTCATGATCAAAAAGCTATCGAAGATGCACTTCTAAAGCTTGTCGCCGACAAAAACTTGTGGACAGATTGCCGAAAAAATGGCTTGAAAAACATCCACCGCTTTTCTTGGACAGAACATTGCCGTAACTATCTCTCCCACATTGAACACTGCAGGAACCGCCACCCAACTTCACGTCTTGAGATTGCACCAACTCCTGAAGAGCCAATGAGCGACTCTCTCAAGGACGTAGAAGATCTGTCTTTGAGATTCTCCATAGAAGGAGATCTCAAGCTTAATGGAGAGCTAGATGCAGCAGCTAGACAAAAGAAACTAATCGAAGCCATCACCCAAGCAGCTTCTTCCAATGGAAATTCTAGTGTTACTTACAGCCCTGGCAGAAGGCAGATGCTATTTGTGATAGCTGTCGATTGTTATGATTCTGATGGAAAAAGCACGGAGATCTTTCAAAACGTTATCAAGAATGTAATGAAAGCTGCAGGTTTATGCCTGGGGTTGGGCAGGATAGGCTTTGTATTGTTGACTGGCTCAAGTTTACAAGAAATAATGGAAGCTCTAAGATGTTGCCCCGTAAATATAGAAGATTTTGATGCAATAATATGTAATAGTGGAAGTGAATTGTACCATCCATGGAGGGATATGGTAGCTGATGTGGACTACGAAGCCCACGTGGAGTACAGGTGGCCTGGTGAGAATGTTAAGTCGACGGTGACTAGGCTAGCCAAGGTAGAAGATGGACCTGCACATGATGTCTTTGAATATACTCAGGCATGTGGTTCGAGGTGCTATTCTTACATTATCAAACCAGGAACCAAGGTACGTGCTCATAAGATGTAATAAATAGAAAAAGATAATTTTATTAATAGTTGCTAATGAATATTCAAATAAATAAATATCAGACTAGGAAGGTGGACGACCTCCGTCAAAGGCTACGGATGAGAGGCTTTCGGTGCAACCTTGTCTATACACGGGCAGCATCAAGGTTAAACGTGATCCCGTTATTTGCATCAAGAAAACAAGCTCTAAGGTCTGGAACAGAGTCTACGGACAGATAAAAGAATTTCCGAGCAATGTTTCTTAAGTGAAACTTTAACTTAGTTGCTAATATGTTCTGCAGGTATCTTTCAGTCAGGTGGGGGATTGATCTATCCAAGATAGTTGTTTTTGTGGGAGAAAGAGGGGATACAGATTATGAAGAACTACTGGCAGGCCTCCATAAGACCCTCATTATACGAGGCTCCGTGGAACATGGAAGTGAGAAGCTACTGCGCAGCAAAGACAGTTTTAAAACAGAAGATATAGTCCCCCAAGAAAACCCTAACTTGGGCTTTGTGGAAGAAAGCTATGAAATTCAAGATATTTGTGTAGCTTTAGAGACTATAGGGATCAAGTAATCTTGATTGTGGATGTACTTCTCTTCTTTTTCTTTAACAGTTATAAGTGCATACTCTGTTACAGTTAATGCAATATACGGATGTATACGATATTTCTTCTTCCAATGTATATCTCCACCTAATTTCAACCATGGTATTAGTTACCACCTAACTTAAAAGTATATGATACAGATAAACTTCTAGATATTATGGTTGATATCCTGAAATGGTTCCTAGTCCCATTCTTAATATTAACCATAAGGAAAATAAAATTATAATAATCATGCCTTTATTTCTTGTGGTAATGAATTGCGTGTAGGATGAGGAACACGTGTGCGCAAATAGATGAACAACTGATGGACAATGAGAGGAACAATGTTTATGGCAACTTTTATGAATGAATGGCAGATTAGAAAAAAGCATCAGGTACGACTATGATTTCAGAGGGAAGATACAGTATAGCCAACAGAAGTATCAGGTATTATCACATATAGGTATTCTCTTTCCAAGTACATGCAGTTGTTATCATAGAGATATTAGCAGGTTTCCAACTCATCATTGTCACCAGCTATAGTACTGCTCTTATAGAATAGCTGCCAATTGGATTTAAAAAAACATACCATTATTATCTTGTCAAATTATGTGCAAAGATTCAAGATCAAAACTGTTATCCGCAGCCTATTAACTCAGTCCCAAGGTTCACATCCATGC
The DNA here is from genome assembly GCF_937616625.2 of Mercurialis annua. NCBI lineage: Eukaryota > Viridiplantae > Streptophyta > Magnoliopsida > Malpighiales > Euphorbiaceae > Mercurialis > Mercurialis annua. The sequence goes on from NC_065570.1 coordinate 68,075,791, forward strand.
TGATATATCATGCACAACGATCCATTGCCACCTGATATTCAGCCCCACATGTGCATTTAATCATATGAGATGTACCCTGCAAAAAAAGAGGTCTCCAGGATTGGACTCTGGAACAATATTCTTAAGCAGAAAAAAATAAGCTGCAGTCTTCAAAGATTTGAAGACAATCAGTAGTAAAATTTAACAACACGCAGAAAATTCCTTGTTTCAGTTGTTCCAGATGTTTAGATGATGAAATTCTATGCATGAGCAATCAAAAACTCTGATAAATAGATTATCTGCAGAGGCCACTGTTCAGCTTGAATTTAGCGCATTTTCACAAAAAAAAAAAAAAAACTTAAATAGTATGAATCGTCTATAAACTGCAAAACAGAACAGCAAAACTGATAGAAACATTTACCTTGAGTTTGAAAATCTGGTTATGAAGAGATTCCAAATACTCAAGTTCTCCACTCTTATCAGATAAAAGGGCTTTATATTCCTGTTCGAGGGCTGTAATATCCATAGCAAGAAGCTCGGGCTACAGTCACCGAAAGGTTTACAAAATAGATGAGAGTTATACATGAGAATATGAGAAAGCATAGAGGCAATAGTCACTCTTCATCAGATTCAGTTCAAAAGAAGTGACAATTTCTTTTGTTCTAATTATCTTATAACTCTATTGATGGGTTTTACTGTCTCTACTTTCTAGTGCTACTTTTGTACAAACAATAAACAAATTAATGAATTATTTACCAACTCTACTTTTCTCAATAGTAGAGACAGTACATCAATTGGTAGAGGCGGCACTTAAAGGTGGGACATTATTAAGAACAGCAACCCTTGGTGGTTGATTATAAGACCTAATATTTATAATCAGATCCAATAACTGCATGCACAAACACAGGCTCAGTAAAAACTAAAAACTAACCTTAAATTCTTTAGCACTGCCCCTTACTTGCTCAATAGATTGCTTCACCTGGATAGCACAATACATCAGTTCTACAAAAGATATAAAGGAAAGAGAAATATGCAGAATATATTTTTGTTTTCCTTGTGGTAGTATCTGTCTTATAAGCACTTGCACACACTGACTTGAACAGAAAAATGTTGGTGTCATCCTGAAGCACTCAGCCAGATATAACATACCACGGAAAAGGGTTTCGAATCATATTTCTTTTCCCCCGCCAGGCATGAAATCAAAGTGACTTTGGTCAAAAATATAAACAATGAGAAGAACAAATAAGATACTGAGACAGCTAAAATCCTGAAGAAAAAATCTCATTTATTTCACTGGGGACTTGTTTTGGTTTTGGGATATAGGCACCAGAACTATCAGAACTGAATTGACTTGAACAAGCTAAAAACTGACAGATTCAAGGGAAAAACACCAAATCTAATCCTCATGGTACACAAACACTGGAAGTAAAGTTCACTCATATTAACAAAAAAATTACCAGACTAGGGGAAGGACCAAAAATTGAAAATACCACTCAGTAGAGACATGTCACGTTGACACATGAATGTCATATTAATGCAGTAGAGATCCTAGTAAAGTCACCTTGCTATTTTCTGTAGCGATTTCAGCTCTCATTTGTGCAACATCATCAAGCTTAGCTTTAGCACGGTCCAACTCAGCCATTAGCTTCTCCCTTGCACCATTCCCCTGTTATTCCAAGGATATCTTAAAAGACTGTTCTAATTATTTTATTTCATGCGTGAATTTCGTTTACCAGATTGTTTTTTGTGAGGTGGTTATCAATGGGAGGCCTTCCTGCAAGAAAGATAATATGAGATAGAAATCACAAACAGTCAACTTTAACTAAAAAAATTAGGCAATAGTTACTAAACTTAACAATACATGAGATTTAGCGAGAAATAAATCTTGATAATAGAAAGACATGTTACTTTAGTGTTGACAGTTGACTAAGAAGGGGAGTTCATAGAACGGGACATTTGGCTTCTTGCACTTTTCCTTTTATTTTATCCTCTAATATACTTATTGACAATGAAAGAAAATTCTTAACATCAAATTCCTATGGTTTGTGATACAGCAAGATCAGATATTAGAGTTTGCGTACCACATTCAAGGAGTATGATTGAGGGTAAAAACAATATTTGTTACATAATTCTGTAAGAACTTAAACTCTCCATCTTAACAAGGGCTTCTTGTGACGCGTCAAACGAAGTTCTTCCCAATAAATTATGCAATAAGTAGAAACCCCCTAGAATCGACCTTCCATAACTCTTTTAAGTTTAAAAGACCTAATAATCCAGGAAAATTAAAACTTCCGTTCTTGGGTCAATTTTAGGAAAACTCTAAGTTAAACTAGAGGAATTTTGTGCCAATTATAGCATCTCATGGTTGAGCACGAGTCTTAAAGTTTCTTAGGTGGAATATCAACACATAATACTAGAATATGCTCACACAACAAAGCCATTATTTATTTGAGATGCTGATTCAAAAAAAAAAATATATACTTCTTTTGCTTAAGCTTTGAGCTTTCTAATACTTCATAACAGCATAAAAAAATAAAACAGAAATTAGAAAATCTTAATTTGCACTTAACATTTTTTAACATAATAAAAGTCATTAAAGCTAAATTCTTGATACTCAGCCTTTGGCTTTTAGGATTGTTAGATTCCATCTTAAAACCAATTGGTGTTAAGTGGAGGTGCCCAACCAATATATAAACACATGTCCACTCACACACACAACCAATGTGGGATTTCCCACTTTAACACTCCCCCTCACGCGTAGCGTGTACGGGCCGAGCAACAAAGTCCCCCCTCACGTAAATCTCACGTGGGCCGGGCCAAACTCAAATTGTGTGAATGGACAAGGCTTTGATACCATGTTAGATTCCATCTTAAAACCAATTGGTGTTAAGTGGAGGTGCCCAACCAATATATAAACACATGTCCACTCACACACACAACCAATGTGGGATTTCCCACTTTAACAAGGATATAAATTTGTAAATTAATCTATAAAAAGGAAAAAAGCAAAATTGAAGTTTGAGAGTAACAAAACTAGAAACTTTCACAAGGCTGACACATACTAAGGGGAAGCAACTCACAGGAGGCAACTTACACTATTCTCCCAAATTTAAGTTCTGCAGAGAAGACACCTATAGAAATTAGAACATACTTTGCTACTTCTAATAAGTTATTGTACTGCTTATAAAAGAGAATACTTCTCTTTCCCACCAAATCAAACAACGAAAGAAGTTTTGAGAAAAAATATGGCCATAAAAATTATGCTTCTTATCCAGAACTATATTTGGCAGAGTTTGGCAGTAACATAGTGAATGATTAGTGAACCCAAGTCTGATTCAATCCTGCATTTTGTAACACGTAAGAACTAGAGTGCAACTTTAACTGTCTCTGTTTCCTTTTCTGCAAAGAGCCATACCTCCAGTTTCTGCTGCTTGCGCATTAAAACTATCATTGACCTGTATAAAACTTCAAGTTAGCAGCAATTATTTTGAGAAAATAAAATTATTTTACACTAGGAGTCTAGGATGACACAACAGTACAATTTCATTTGTTTTTTCATTCAAGCAGTCAAGGAATTGTGTAGTAGGAGCAGCTTTTACGGAATACATGGCAAAAGACAGCATAGAAGCAGGTATGAATTCACAGGGCGAATAATAAATAGTCATTATTAGTTAAGGCTTTTTCTCTAAATTTAGCTTTGGAAAGTGATAGTTTAGCCATACAGTTATTTCCATAATTCCAAATTTAGGGATGAAAGGAATTATACTTTTTACAGAATGAGAAAGCCAATAAAGTTAAATTAATAGACCAATAGGAGACAACACTCCTGTTCTTTTCTAATATCCAGTACTGAACATTTGTTTCTTATCATTTTTGTTCAACTTCATGAAGTCCATTTTGCTAAGAAGGATTGGACCTAAAGAACTCAATTAAAACCAGCACAAAGAAAGGAGAACAAAAAGGATAATATGAGTAAAATAGACAGCATAAGTTTTAAATTTTGTAACTGTAGACCATCATAAATAAACCATCAGTTAATAACTTTTCCTTAAAATTTATTGGGTGATGCTGCCATACTGCCTGTAATTTGTTAGCTAAAGTTAAGATCTGAAAACAAATTTCTTCAACTAGACTAGACGACTGTATCTTCAAGTTCGTTCGCATAGGGAAGAATAAGTAAGATTTTTAAGGGTCTTGAGGCACTATTAGCACTAGGTGAATTGCTGTTCTGACAGGTTAGATTTACTGTATTCTTGTTTTTGTTTACATCGTCGGACATGATTCTTTAACTTCTAAGATATGAGAAACTGGATGCTAATGTTCTAGAATAGATGCATTGTGCTACCTCTTTGCATTCTTTTCAATATGTATATCTTCAAAGAAAATGATAAGAATATAGGAGTTAGAAGGGAACACTAACCCCATGCTCTCTCAATTCTCCACTAGTTTTGTGAGAATTAACCCAGTCCTGCTCAAAGCAAGAGAAAAAAGGATGTAACTTGCAGCTCAAGATAAAACATGGAATTAAAATTAATATAAAGAACTTAAGCAATCATACCTGTTGTTGCTGAAGCTTATAATTAAGCTCATCTGCAACATTGTCATAGAATGCACTGTGGTGGTCAACACATCACAATTTAGTTAATAGATTCACACATACAGACAGTTTACTATAGCAGTTTGACAGTTTACGCTTTTAATACCTCTTCTGTCTGATTTTGGCAGATAAACTGACCCTTTCTTGTTGAATAAGCTCTAGTGTCTGTATTTTAACAATTTTTCAGTTCTAAAATGAGAAGGAAGAGTGTAAATATTAAATGCATTGAGGTTTTTTTTAAAGCTCAACATGTTCCCTCATTGTCCAAACAGAAGTCTAACATAACCTCTCATATGGACCTTATCTATGACAAATTGGAAGATATATACTGTCAATCTATACCTCCTAGTTGGTGCATTTAACTTGTGCATAAAATTTTCTTCGACATTTTTTTTAACAATGATACTTCAATGTTTTAGAGTCAAGACAATTATACTTGGAATACCTGGGAAAGAGAGGATGAATCGGACTCCAAAGAAGCAATTTTTCTCTGTTTTTCCAGTATTTGTGAGCATACCTTCCCTCTTTCCTGTAACATCTTCTCAGTATCTTCTTTCTGTTTCTTTATTTCAGATTTTGCTGAAAAGTTAAAATGGTTCAGAATCAGATAATAACAAGAAACAGAAATCACAAGAGAATTCAAATCCAAGAACTTGATTTCATGCACATCCATGACAAGGCTAAATTACAACACTAATGAGCAGTTATAAAATTGGACCTTTTAAAGTCATGACATGTCTAATAAGACTTGACACCAGTCAGCTGTTTGCAAATTTCCTCCATCAATCATTGTCTAAGATGTTTAAAATCATATATCAACTTGTGCTTTGAACACAAATTATATTATACGATGCCCCTCACAAGCACAGATATTCTACAGCAAAGATTAAGAGTCAAAGAAGTTTTGCAGGCATTGAGATTCAACCTCACAAGCATTAAATTTCACTCATACTGTGATCACTGACACAAAATAATTAACTTGCTTTTCCCTCCCATGGCTATTAAACATGTCTGTGATAAATACCAATTTACCTATTCGACATAAAAAAAAAATAGTCATCATATAAATTTCAAACAAAAAATTATTCGGCTCAATCTCAATTCAAGTGACATGACATCAGCCATTTCCACTCAGTAAAGTATAAGAAATTCCTAAATAGTGTTGTGATCAAAATAAAACCTAAAATAGAGTGTTATATCTACCAAACTGAGTGACTGCAGTCAGGTTTCATTCACAATGATTGTCAGAAATTGCAACAAACAACCGTAACAGTTCTTCGTTTTAAAATTAATCAAAATGGATCCACAAATACTAACCCATTGATTCACATTAATACAAAGATTCTCCCAGTAAGAACCATTGTATCATTACTATGAACAAATAAATAATAAATAAAAATTTTATTTATGTAAAATTGCATCCTGAAAATAGTCGTCATTTCTATATTTAAAATATGAAGAAATCCACACTATCTTTTATAATCAAAATAAAAAACCAGACATATTAAAAACCTAATATGAGTAATTTAAACAACAAACACTTTCCATTTCAAATCCCTAACTATGTAAACTGACACAAGCTACAAATTGTCAGAAACCGAATATAACAAGTCATAAGTAGATTTGAAATTAATACGTATATATCATTATTGAAAAAAATAAAAGAATAATAAACTCCAAAAACATTTAAAAAATTAAAAACAGACCAGAATTGAGGTCAGTCTCCATAGTTTGAATTGTAGCAATCAGCGTGTGTTCCTCCACTGATACCTGAGCTGCCTGATCTTCCGCATCTACACAAAAAGAAAAATAAATAAATTATTTCAACATATACGAAGGTAAATAAAAATTCAAATGCTTATTTAGCTAGATTTTCACGTAATTAATCTAAAAAGGTAAAGTTTTAAAAGAGACATACCGTTCATTTGAGAGCGAAGAGTTTTCATGTACTGTAAGTAGTTCTCCATCGTCTTCGTCTTACTATTCTCAGAAACCCTAATTTTGCACAACTGGAGAGAGAACTATGAATCAAATACCCTAGTTAAAGCAAGTTTCAGAGCGATTTTTTTCCAAGAGGAAGAGAATTTTGATTATGAGGGAAATGAATTTGGAGGGAAGTTTTTAATGGTTAAATACACAAGTGGTGTCTGAACCTTTCACAAATGTCCAAATAAGTTCCTAGTCATGTCAAAAATATCAATTAAGTATTTAATCTTTTAATTTGTTCACTCAAGTACATTTGTTCATTTAGGTGAAAATCAGAAAATAACAAAAGAAAAAAAAGAGAGGAAAAGAAATGGATCCATCAAACTGAGTAAATCGTTTCTTCAAGGTCGAAATTCCAAATGACGATCACCGGAAGATTAGTAGGAGGCGGAGGAGGAGGAAGACGGCTGCCGTCGCTGATTCAGAGGCACAACACTAATCGATTCCCTATAAAACTAACCGCTTCTCGCAGAACATTTCGATTGATCATAATAGGACTCGCCTTCATTGCTCTTCTGCCTCCTATTTTCTTCCACTTCAGACTTCGCAACTTCCATCAAGTACTCTAATTACATTTCTCTCTTAATTTGTGAAATGATGAATTAATTCATTTTTTTACCAAATGTTTTTTGTTTATATATGAACAGACGCAATTAAGGAAGTGTGGTTGGCTTAACAATCCTCCTCTTGTTTGTGCTCATGGCGGTGATTCCGCTAATGCTTTCCCTAATTCAGTCAGTATAGGCAATTTCTCACTTTCTCTTTGTTTTTAGGATTATTTTTTTTTGTAATTTATTATGAGAATTTTGATGAACAGATGGCTGCATATGATCTGGCTATTCGTTCTCGAGCTGATTGCATTGAAATTGATGTTTCTCGTTCTTCAGATGGAGCTTTATTTGCTCTCCATGACAGGTTTGTCTATTGTTTTTGTGTTTATTTATTTTCAAATTTTTCAGTTACTTAGTTTTTTCATTTTTTTTTATGTTCTTTAATTATTATGTACAGTTAAGCTTAATGTGGATCAAAGAAAATGGCTAAGTTTTAGTATTAATGTTTCAGCAGTAAAAAACAAATTAAATATTTCTTTTCAGTTTGCTACTGTTAATCAATCTACATTTCTAGTAATTCTGAATTCATTTTCCTCTAGAGAATATATGAAATAACTTTGTTCTTTTTTTGTTGAATTTATGTAAAAAAGACAGCCATGTAGAAAAAAATTGACGGTGATTTTCGCTATTAGAGTGAATTTTGTCTTATTTTTTACCATTGGGAGCTGTTTCTCTTCAAGCTTTTTATGCAGTCGGGTTTCTTCTTCTTTTAAAATTGCTTAATAGCTTTATTCCTTCATATTTACAGTCAGTTGATCTATAAAACTCAATATGAACCTGTGGTTTACCTTTCCAAATTTCCAATATTTCTCCAAGCCAATTAATAGTTTTGTATTTAAAGCATGAGGTTTAATTTTATGTCCTGATCCAGACCTCGGTTCAAAGAGCAACAATTTCGCTCTTGCTTTTTCAAATATTTGCAATTGAATTCCTGGAAGCGAAAAAAATAAATCATTGTAACAGTTTATTTGAATTTACTTTTGCACCGCTTGGAGGCTTGACTTATGCATGACACAGGCAGGGATTTGCAGCGTATACCTGGTCATAATTCCTCGAAAGTTGGTTACTTGAACATGAAAGAGGTGAGAGTTACTGACTTGGCTATGCTGTCAACTGTAAGAGTTCCTCTATTGGTCATGAATGATAACTAAACAACCATTTAGTAATATCTTGATGTGTTTTATGGCATGGACATATGATATGTTGATATCTTGTGATTCTGGTATTAGGTTTCTTCGACTTTCCTTCTGTTCTCTTCACATTTGCTCTAATGAATGTATGCTTCACTTATTAATAATGTAGGAATAAGAATCGTTGATGCTTTGTGGGCCTTTGTTGGATTGAATTGTGGTAGTTAATTATGTATACATTTTTTTTAAGCGGTTTAGAGGTTTATCTAATCTTATCTTTTTAATGTATTTTCTAGTTTCAATTATCTTATTATGAAATAGCATATTATTTTGAGCTCATTTACTATGGTACATGTCTGGAATTGTCCAAGCTTGAGTGGGAAAAACTATCCTTTGTTTCTTTCTTTCATTTGAATTTGACTATATAAGCGATGTTGATTGAGACTATATGTTAGTTTCTGACTCTAGATTAAAGAACTACGTGTGCCTCATATCTCTGGAGAGGAGTTTCGTGATCTAAAAGTTCCCAGCGTCGAAGATGCTTTGCAGGTAATTCAGCAGACTCTCACCCTTAGCATTATAGTCTTGACATAGATGTTTCAGTAATGTTTCTGATACATTTATTCTGACAATTTTCTGATATCATATAAAGTAAAATTTAATGGTTGGTGCATGATAATTGCATTTTTTGTTGTTTTCACATATTAAAGGCAGCTGAGTTTTTAACTGGCTAATGATTCCTATATTCTTTCAGGTGATTTCAAATTCAGTGCGGCAGATTATTCTAGATGCAAAAGTTGGGCCTCCATCATATGAAAAGGGACTCGCAAATGATATTCTTTCGATTGTGAGTTTTGTTTTCCTGTTTTTCGTTTTACCAGACCTCCTTTATGATTTTATCTTTTCTATTTCTTTTTCCTTAACTCATTTATTACATTACACTATATAGATGACAAACAGCAAATTATGGTGGTAAATTGGTGGGCTTTTTAGTGTGAATTTTAAAATTCGAAAACTCATTCAAAAACCATAGGTTATATGCTTGGGAATTTCAACGAGACTTGAGAAACAAAGATAATAGAAGGGAGTTAAGTGATAAAACAGAAACATGTAATTTCTTGAAATTTAAAGTTAAAATTTATATAGATAAGATATCACTTTGGTTATGGATTTGGCGATTCTCTTTGTTGGTTGATGCATAGGAATGAATATGATAAATTTATGATTGTTTCTGATAGAACTGAATCGCCAAAGAAACTGAGATGTCTAGGGCTATGGATGATGGTTTTCATCAATATAGGCTGCAAACTCAAATGGTGTTCTCAGTGTCCTTGAAATACAAATCCCTGACACTGAAAATGCTCTTTTCTTTGTGTTCTGTTTTTATCATCTTCTGAGAACTCTGAGAATTCATTTTGGCATCTATTAAGCTGGAAAGAGTACAGTTATGTCCATGAAAAGGATTACAATCATGTAAATGTGAAACTTGCAACATTAGTGTGTTGGTGTGGTGTACACTTGTATGCTGTTGAAAACGTTTTGAAAGTGCTTGAATTTTCAGAGCTGACTAGAATACCCAAGTTAGTAATTTCCTTCAATGTAATGCTGTTCAGTAGCTTGGAACTATGAATTTCCTTTTATGTTTACTTAACACTTTAATTTCTGAATAGAACTCAACTCTTTTTTAGCTCATATTTCTCTTGTGGTATAATAACCCTTACTATATGATTGCTTAAGTTTTCAGGTACACAAGGCACAGTGTAAGAATTGCCTTGTTTGGGCTAAAGGTGACGGTTTAGTCAGGGATGTCGTCAAACAATCAACAGATGTTATGGTAAACCAATTTAGTTTATTTCTATGTTTAAGAGATCTTTTTTTTTCAGAATCTTTTTATGGGTTTCATTTCATTAGTTTCTGTTACAGTATAGTAAATTTTTATTATCTGGGAAGAACATTAAAAATTGTAAGGTATTAATCAAACTTGGTGTCCATTCTTGGTTGTTTCTCCGGAGGGAGGAACGGTAACCGACATTGAGATTTGACCTCTTCTGCTGTCTGGGGTCCTTGGTTGAGTTCAAGAAGAGGCATGGAGCTTGTATAGATAATAAATGTTTGGGAATAGCTTAGCTCTCATTTTGTGTTGAGCTTGCCCTATGTTAAACCTTTTCCGACCAATGTAGAGGGCTAATATTAACTTTTGGTTGGCAGCTTAGAACTAAACAAATCCGGAAATTATGCGTGTGTCTGATCTTGTACTAAACTAAAATAACTTTTTTAGTTATTTGTCTTTGACTAAACTATTATACTAGAAATGATAGTTTGCATCAGTTTTGGTGATGTGTATACTGAGGATTCTTATGTCTTTGTACAGGCTGGCTATATAGTTATGGTGGATCCTAAAACAGGCAATAGAATGAACTTATTGAGAATGAAGAAAGCTGAGGCTGTTGGTGTTTACCATCCATTGATTGATGAAAAAGTAGTGAGAATTTTACACGGGTACGAATTGCGTTTGCAATCAAAACTCAATTAATTGGTTTGTAAAGGCATATCTTGATATTTGCCTATTAACAGGAGGAACAAAAAGGTATATGCTTGGACTGTCGATGATGTAGATTCAATGCAAAGAATGTTGTCGGAGCATGTAGATGCTATTGTCACAAGCAATCCCAGCCTTCTCCAACGGCTTATGCAAGATATTAGAACGCAATGTCGTGAAGAAGGTTTTTCTCTGCAGCGATAATACTTGTATCCTTTCAGTTTGAACTCGTGTTATTTCTACATGAGCACTTAACAAATTTATGATAGCAGTAACGATCTCTGTGTATGGACTCAAGTTATGTTATAACTACTTCGACCAAATATCTTTCCATTTTGGCAGTTCAATGTGTATGATATGTCCATTTCTGTCAATCTTCTTCATTGGACTTAAACTGGTTGAAGAAGATTACAGATTCGGTTTTGAACCAACTAATTATTATAGCTACTAAATTATTTATAAAAGAAATTGATATAAAAGTTCAGTGGGAAAATAAGATATATTTTGACTATTTCAGGATTTCGAATTCAAATTCGAATTTGAATAGATGTGTATCTGACAATAAAAACAGGAAAAAACTTAAGGTAAAATTCATCCTAACCTGTCCATGTTTTGCCTTATTTTGTTAAATTAGTTTCTAATAATCAATTTTGATTTTACTAGTTTATATACATTTATTTTTCTTGTTATCTGGTCCTTTAATCAACAGAGTGGAAAGTGGAATTCAATCACCATTGTCTAAGAGTATGGAATAAAAAAATAACAAAGGATCATTTCACCCCTCAACCTGGTACAAAAAGTCAAAAAAATAACTCTCGAGTGAACAGATTAATGGCAGAACCGGATTATTTTCACCCCTCTGACAAAAAAAGAGAGTGGGATTGTTCATTAACTCTAATTAACAATAACTAAACTCTAATTAACTTTAATTAATTAAAATTATAATTAGTTCTAATTAATCCTAAAACACAACCGCCGTCGTCGACCTCCTGCCGCCGCCATCAATCTCTGCTTCTCGGCGCAGCTACCTCCTTCATCCTTCACTTTGTCGCAGGAGCACCTCGTCGACTTTTATCTGCTGGTTGTGCTAAAAAAGTGCTAAAAAAACTGTAGTTCGGCATTAACATCATATGCTTCCTTAAATGGACCTGAAATGCACCCATTTATTTGAAACCTTTGCTAACACATCAATTCCATTGCAATCAACGGATATTAAATATCCATCCTAGATAATCGGCATAAGTTAGCACAATATTAACAACATATATAATCAAGCAAATATTATAGTTAGTTAGAGCATTTCCAATGGACTCTCTAAAATTGTCAAACTTTTTAAATTAAAGAGTTTGACAATAAATTAGGAGTCCAATGGACTCTCTATTCTTTATATTTAGAGTAGAGAGTGAAAATGGCTCTCCACATGTAGAGAACCATTTTCACTCTCTACTTCATTTTTCAAATAGTAAAATTTTAAATTTTAAAAAATAAGGTGGTTATTTTTACTTTTAAATATTATATTTTTACTTTTAGTAAAAAAACTGAATAAAAAATTAAATAAAAAAAATTATTTTATTAATATTTAATATTTTATTAATATTTTTTTATGAAAACAAAATAAAATAAAAATTAATATTAGAGAGGCAATTAATTTAATATTATTATTATTTAATACTTTTATTTTATTATTAAAATTATATACAATAAAAAACTGATATTAAAGAGTCCATTGGAGTAAAATTTTAAATATCACTCTTTATTTTTAAGATGCTATTTATTTTACAAAAGATGCTCTTTATTTTAAAGAATATCATTGGGGATGCTGCCAGTCAAGTAAGTTCTAATCGGTATTCTCACTTCGTGAGAATTGTGGAAAGTTTCAAGTGTTCGAGTTTCCATATAATCATATTTATTTAGATGAAAGTTTATCGCTTTTACGGAAAATGTAAGGGAATTACTCCCAATTGTATAGCTCATACATGTTCAATGGGCCTCCAATGAATAAAAAAAATGTTTAAATTCTTGTAATGTTTATATAGATTTCATTGAAGCAAAATGTTTTAGGAAATAAGCACTCCTAACACTGTATTAAAATAGTGTCGTAAAATTAGATACACCAAACCTCTGGACAAGAAACAACAGTTAGTAGTTGCATTCAAGTAATCCAGGATGGTTGAATAACCTTATTTAAAATAAAAGTGAAAATAACTGTATCAAAATGATACAAAATAAAATTATAAAGATTGGTATTATTCGAAAATTCATTTCTGAAATACAAAAACTGCAAGTAATGTCACGTAAATAAAATGTTGCTAGCTGGCGAGTAATTATCACTTATCATCAGTGCACGTCATGTACATTTTACTTCAACGTGGCTAAATCCTGTTTGCCAATCACATTAGTCCCGTAAAAGATTTGTCCGTTGGATCTATCCACTGCTTTAACTACCTTTCTCATTCTCTTCCTCTAGTTATCACGCACGATTCCTAATTTTTATAAATAATATTGTAATTTTATCACTGGATTCCTTGTTTATTTAATTTGTTTTTTTAGTGAACCAAGAAAGGAATCTCTGTTTAATTGTGTTGTTGTCTGGAGAATTAAATTAATTTAGAATGATGATTTGTCCGATTCAAGATTCAAATTGAAAAGGAAATTGGAGTTGTAGTTGAAGTAGCTCAATGGCAGTGTTATCGATGATTATCAGATTGAATAACTGGTTGAAATTGAAGATCGTTGATCCTCTCTATCAAATCCTTAGCAGGTTCTTTTCTTCCTTTTCTTTTTATTTATCTATCTATTTTTCATTTCAATCTTATGTGAAATGTTGTGTTAGGGTTTAGTTTTAGATTCTTATAATTTAAATGTTATTTAATTGATTAATTTGTTGCAGGAGTACAGAGCCCAAGCAACTGGCGTTCTCTGCTGCTCTTGGGATTACTCTTGGAATTTTTCCTATATGTGGTAATCAATTTCTTATTTGAAGTTTTGAATTTTCTTTTGAAGTTCTGTTTTATATGTAAATTGAATGGAAGCTTTACATGTATTTGTTTTGTAAGCACGAGCATTACTCTTGACCAGCTTGATTGAAATGTTGTTTAAAAGATGATTTGGGTACATATTTTTAGTAAGAACAAAACCAAAGCCGTGTAAGATCAAAAATTACACAAACTAGTAAATTTTGAATACAGGAAAGCAAGCTTTTTGATGAAATGATATGGTTTGTCAATTTTTAATTATGATTTGTGAAAGAGAACGGAATGATATGGCTTTTCAATATTAGCTAATGCTAGTACTGACTGTACCTACTGCTTTGTGTTTAGAAATGATTAGCCCCAAAAGTTATTGAGTGCAACCAGGATTTTTTGAATGAACTAATGTTGTCACTTTCAGGAGTGACTGTTTTGCTATGTGGAATGATGATTGCCTTGCTTGGGTCTCTATGCCATGCTCCAAGCGTAATGTTAGCTAACTTCATTGCAACTCCCATTGAGCTGAGGTACTTTCTACTTGTAGTTCATTGTATCACATTCATCTTTAATGTTCCATGTGGATATGAATTCTCAAATGCATATAAACAAGGTTCATGTAAGTTGTTGAATTATTATAAATATACAATAATGGTTTCTCTTCATTTTCTTTTCCTCTATTGTCCAATTTGTTATGATTCCGTGCTGAGGTGGTTAAGGACGTTGCCTGTTACTTGGTTCTTGGTTATTTCATTGCAAAAGGAAATTTTAACGTACAAGACCTCCACATGATGTTAGCTTAATTTATTAGTTCTTCTGTTTGTTTACACATTTTAGCTCTTCATGCACACCCTATATTTTTTAATGCTGATTATATGTTTTTCTTTCAAGCCTTGTGGTGCCCTTCTTGCGATTTGGTGAATTTATTTCTGGTGGGCCTCAATTTCCATTAACATCTGATGCACTGAAGAAGGTTTTGACAGGCCAGGCTTCACATGAAGTCTTATTAAGCATTGCCCATGCGGTAAGTATCCAAGTTTGTTCTCTTCAAGTTCAATTAGTTGACAGTATTTTTATATGCATATGATCCACAAATTTTACGAATAATTTTATGTTGAACCATCACTCTCTTTACCAAATTGGCATCTCTATTATGGTTTACATTTCACTGTTTTTGATTTTTATTTTATTTTTTGCTGGGGAGCCATTTTTGTTTGAACTACATCTTGAAATCAGGAATAAGAATCAAAATGGTATGAACAATTGAGCAGTACAGAAGTCTTAACAGTAGCATCAAAAGAGAGTTGCTTATGCATAGAAAATTAGTGGCAGGTAGAGTGCAAGACATAAGATGGTTTCTCTTGTTTTCTGCGAAATTCCTATTCTTTTTAGTCTCTGAGGTAACTTATTATTACATGGCGCAAGCTCTGTTCTTCAATATAGTAATCCTATCAAAAGCAAAGCACTAATAAAAAATGTATCTATAGACAGTAGATTGAGTATTGTGGTGTGAATTACCCCCATGAAATAAAGAGCCCATCTCAAATCTTATATCTGAAATCCGTGAACTAAGGGGTCATTCCTTATCTTGTTCAGCTCTTCAGCTTAAAGCTTTGGATGACTTGGATTGTCCAAGTTTGGTGACTTGGCTATCAAGATGTTGACAGATCTTATATGCATTTTCTGTGCTCCTCATAGCTTGTGGTTTAGGTTATTATTTTCATAGACGAGGCTAGAAAATGATAAATTCTGGGTAATATTCTTATGATGGATTTCAAGTTTCATTTTGGAAATCCTAGTTTAATTTCTCCTTTCCACTACACAATAAAGTTAGGTTGTTCCAATCAGACCATGCCATCTTTACCTATGAGCTATGATTATTTCCCTTATTTTCACTAAATTTCCTGTCAAAATAAAGTTTGCGCTCCTGCTCAGCAGCTCAGGTACTCCAGCATGTCAAAAAAAATTCTTTAGATAAACTCTCGGCTTAAATGCAAGTAAAACTATCAAAAGTACTCCTTGAAATTGCAACACGAACTTCTAAATTTTTTTGCAGTTTGAGACGTGAACTTTAATTTTTTGCAATTCGAATCACAAATTGAAAATTTGATCATTCAATGCTGGTATTGATGCCGTAATCCATTTTATCATGTCTTCCGTTTTTGGATGCGTTCAACATGAGCAACATGAGCACTGATGGATCAGATCTTCAATCGGTGATTTGAATTCTAAAAAGACAAAGTTTGTGTTTTGAAATGCAAATTTTAGAAGTTCTTATTGAAATTACAAAACGCGCTATAGTTCAATGATTTTATTTGCGTTTAATCCTAAATTCTTCAAGTGATGCATCGTTGCAGAAGTGTCTTACTTTACATGAGTGCATTTATAACAACAAAATGTGCTTGTTTCTACTTGACGACACCTTATTTTGCAGTTGATGGGATGGCTTGTTGCAGCACCCTTTATATTGGCTGCACTCTACATAATATTTTTGCCATGTTTCAAGGTCATGGTCCGCAAATTCAGCTCTGTTCCAGGGAGCCCAATAAAATCGCCAACGTCATTTACAGATGTCAGGCTCAAGGTAAGAGATGTTTGATTATCAGATTGCTAGCTTACTTAGGCTTTGCTCATCTTGCTGACAAGAAAATCAGCAATTAGCTTAATGATACCACATGTACATAAAAGTTCATTAGTTGACTTGTGGTTTGTAGATTGTACAAAAATGTTGTACTCAAGGAGCATGTTGTAATTTATTCGGTTTATTTGTTGATTATAAAGGTGTGAAACCAGCGTTGTATTGTGTGGTCCGAAGGGGGGGAAACAAATCAAAAACTTGGTCAAACCGGGTTTGATAGAGATTTGGACTGATCAAATCAATTAAAAAATAATGAAAAAAGGGAAAGATGTTAGCCGGGCAGATCGGCCGGTTGAATTGATCTGATATGTTCAATTTTGAACTAGTTGTCCGTCAGTAGTGGACCGGACTCAAGCCTTGCTAGTTGGGCTTGATTATTTTAGATGCAAGCCCAAGCCCGGTTCCGATCTCGTATTTGCTATCAAGGTCCGGTCCTTGCACTATATATACAGGCTCCGGTCGGGATTTTTGAGTTTATATGAAAAATATATGATAATAAGTCCAAATCCACCTATAAAAACTCGGGTTTATTGCGGATTCTTGGTTTAAACTTAAGACATAATTAAATGTCTATGCTCAGCTCTAGGCAGGTGAGATTGTGAGGCCGAAAGATATACAGGGTCTATCCATCAGGTGTGGTCATTATTCCTAGTTTTAACAAAGGCGTCCAATGCCAGTTTCTAAAATCACGTTATTATTATTATTTTTTTGTCAAACATTATTATTGTTTTCTTTTATCAAACATTATCATTGTTACTGTGTATTATAAACTGTATTTATGAACTTTAGCCATGTAACTTCTTTTTATATATAATTGAAAAGGGTAACGTTTGTGGGAGAAATCAAATCTATGATCATAGACTGTTGTCCAACATTTACAATATCATATCAATTATCACCTTTATTTTTAGGATTTAGGATTTAGAGTTTATCATTTTAAATATATATTTTGGATATCTACAGGTATTATCTTAAACCTTATCCTCCCATGGTGAAGGCAAGACTCATTTATCATATTCACCTATACCCTGTAGAGAATAATGGGTCGTATTCGAGCTCAAATAAAGCTTGAGTTCAATTTGTATAATGTTTCTATAAGATATTTCGACATACAGAAAATGAATTTTTATAATTGTAGAGATGAGTTTGAATATATGCTCAATCGATAAATATCTTTGGTCGTTGTTGAATTCGTGTTTAAATAATCTCTTAAAATTGCCTAAATGTTTGCTAAATGAGATTGTCTTTTTCCTAATCGTTTTAGCATCTCTAAGCATACGGAAATATCAGTTGTCTGAAGTAAAATGAATAATGAAATGGCATGATATTGACTAAAGCTTGTAATAGAATATGAAAAATGGGATGATAATGACTTTGTTGAGTTTAAAATGCAGCAAGAAATGTGTGTTTGGTATGGTTGAGCAAAGTGGGGCTGTTTCTAATTGAATGGGAGAATTGTTTAAATTTTAAATTCAAGATTTTTCTTTCAATTTCATCCATCTACATCACTTGAGGGAGAGGATCCATTTTTAAATCTGATTCTTCAAAAAAAAAAATCGTTGTTCTTTGTTCTTTGTAGTTTGCAGACTAGCCTGAACCAATCATGATACTTTTTAGGCGTAACTTTTTTCTTCGTTTTTCTACAAATTCAACTAAAAAGTTTAACTGCTCAATTTTACTGCGAATTTTAATCTAACTTCACTTATTATTTGATTGAATTTTGAATTTTTTATTTTATTTTTATAGTTTTATACATGATACTTTTAAAATAAAATTTTAGACTTAATGGTAAAAAAAATCAAACCTTTACGACTTGTTGCAATTTTATCTAAACCTTTTAATTTTTGCAATAATATCCAAATTACATTATTTTATTGCAATAATATCCAAATTGCACTTTTTATGTGAATTTTTTTGAGTTTTTTTGTCATTTTTAGGACTTTTACTATATTATTATACATAAAAAAAATAGCCTAATATTTTAATTGAAAATAACAAGTTTAGCCACCAATTTGACTATTATTGCTATAAAAAAATGTAATTTGAATATTATTGTAACAAAAAAAAATGCAATTTGGATATTATTACAAAAATTAAAAGGTTTGGGTAAAATTGCAACAAGTCGTAAAGGTTTGGTTTTTTTTTACCATTAGGCCTAAATTTTAATACAGTTTATGGCAATACCAACTTGGTTAGGATAGTTTAAAATTGGCTTATGGCAAAAAAGGTTCAAACCTTTACTACCTATTATAATTTTATCTAAATATTTTAATTTTTGCAATAATATCCAAATATCTTAATTGAAAACAATAAGTAGCCATCAATTTGGTTATTATTGCAAAAAAAAATACAATTTGGATATTATTGCAATAAAAAAATGCAATTTATATATTATTGTAAAAATTGAAAGATTTGGATAAAATTACAACAAGTCGTAAAGGTTTGAATTCTTTATTAGGCCTTTAAAATTGGGTATCAACATTTTTTATTTAAATCTTATCATCTATGCTCCAAAATTTTCTCTAAAATTTAAATTGTGTTTTCAAATGAGGAAGACAGTGACCGGTGAAAAATCACATTCTTTTCATAAAAAATAGTGTAAGTATTTTAAGTTTTTTTTTTCCTAAGTATTTTAAGTAAGTATTCAATAAGATGATCTAACTAATTTCGTTATAAAAGATTTATATTTATATTTTATTAAATCGGTTTTTACAGGTTAGTCAAGATTACAAACTGGTATTCTGACCTCTATATTTTGGTTGAACCGGTTGGTCCACAACGAGAAAGCCGTCTGCTTCTTGTCAAAGCTTCCGCCTTTTTTTTAATCAAAGTAGGTCACGACTCTTTATTTATAAAACATTAGTTGTAGCTAGTGTTTTAAGAATGAAATCGGTATAGTTTAATTTTTTAAACACTACATTTCAATATTATTTTAAGAACGAACTCTAGTCCGATTGATTTAGTTGGTTCAGAAAAAGCTAATGGTCTTTGCAGTCCGGTTCTTTGAAAATAATGAAAAAACAATTCATCCTATTTGAACCAGATAAAATATAAAATTGAAAATCCATTAATAGGTAAGTTAAAAATATAGTCAGAACTACTAAATGATTGTTGTAATAGAAAACTACAGAATTATTGTCGTGATAAAGAATTGCTAAATGGTAGTAGTTTGTATTATAAAGGCCAGACCTAATGTCTTAAAAAATTCCGATCTTTTAGCCTCTTTTCAATCCTACTCTGACGTTGAAAACTGGTCAATTTTACGTTATTTCGCATTTTTGAGTTCCAATTGTACCCTAAAATATTAAATTGATGTTTTTTTCGTTTCAAAAAAATTAAAAAAATGTTCTCTATATCTAGCATATATTAATTGTATATGTTGAAATTTATTTAGATTTAGGTAAATTAATTAAGAATTTAAATTATTTTTAATTTTGATTGTGATTTTTAGTTAGTTTTTAAAAATAAAAGACTTATTTGTACTTTTTTGAATGGAAATAAATTTAATTTTATCTTTAAACTTAGTTAATTACACGATTTCATCATTTGAATAAAAAATTATGAAAAATTAAAAAACTAGGGTACAAGTGAAACGAGAAAATGCAAAATAGGGTAAAATTAATTAGTTTTCAACGTCAGGATAGAATTGAAAAGGGGCTAAAAGGTCGGAGATTTTTGAGGTATTAAGTCTAAATTATATAAAGTTTTTTAAACTGAAATTTGTTGACTAAATATGTATTTTTGCAATTAAGTTATTTTTATGATAGTTTTGTAGTTATCCCTAAAAGATTTGTAATGTCGATCTAAGGTCGGAGTGTTTATATTATATTATAGGTGTTGTTTTATGTCAAGTTTTCAGATTTTTTACGATTGTATCTGTAGGGTTTAGCTAATCTAATTTAGTTTTCTTTCGTCAAAAGCTAGTTTCTTTTTTTTAGAAAAATTGATTAGGTTTTAAACGTTATAAATTATTTAAATCATTTCATATTTTGGATGTAGAATGTTATAATCAAATTTCAACTTCAATAACTAAAAATAAAAATACAAGTAATCCGTCCTAATCAAATTGCATGTTACGTACGAAATGTCATTAGTGTGGGGCTGGTTTAGAGTAGTAATCTAAAAGAATGGTGAAGGTGAGCACTGTATCTAATTAGACAGCTGTTTTGTTAATTAATTATTGGCATAAAAGAAAATTTGATTAGAGGAATATGCTAAGAAGAGATCTGAAAATGATAATTATTTAATTATGCTGATAACTTATTTTATATTTACATCTACTCTTTTTGAAACTTAATTTGTCTATATCTTAAACTAGAACATGCCAGAATAGCATGTACTCACTGGGACGAAAGAATTACTAATATTTTTCAAACATTAAATTCAATCATAAATTAATGTTGGGTTGGACAATTTTTTATTTATTTTTAACAAAGGTTGGACGCTAATCTTTTTTAACAAAGGTTGGACGCTAATCTTTTTTTTTCTTTTCCATTAGATCAAAAATTTAACTATATGATCTTTACAACTCTAATCTATTAAAAACTTAAGAAACAACAAAACTAATCGAAAGAGAAGATTCAAACCGTGGATCTCGCTAACATTGCCATTTTGGACCGCAAAACGATAAAAAAAGTCATGTTGCATGCGAAGGTTTTGATTTTAAAACACTTTCGATTAAATCTTAAACTGCTAGATTCGTTGAAGTTAAGTATTTTCGATCATTTTTGTCCATAGAATTTTTAGAAGTTAGATAGATAATTTTTTAAAATTTTAATTTACAAAAAATTGATTTTGAAGTTCGAACAAACACTAATTTTTTTGGGGAGATTTAAAAAAATAAACCATAAAATTAATATAAAATTAATATTTCTTTAAAAAAACGATAATTTCATATAGAAGAGTTTTATACTTGTAGAATTTTATTGAATAATAATTAAAACTGTATACTACTCCCTCCGTCCCATAAAAATAGAAAAAGTACCCATTTTACAAGAATTAAGAAAGTAGTTATTTATAGGTAATTTGTGATAATTTGTCTAAATTACCCTTGTACTTTATTAGTTATGTACATTTTCCAAAGCCACTCTACTAATTATAGCACTTACAACTCATTTGTTTATCTTTTCAAAATATGCATTTAATGTTTTATGATAAGTATGTAGGAGTATTTTGATAATTTTTGACTTAACTAACTCTACTTTTTCTATTTTTATGGGACAAAAAAAGGTGGTACTTTTTCTATCTTTATGGGACGGAGGGAGTATTTAGTATTTACGGACAGAGAGGAGGTTAGAGAGAGAATGCCTATGTCAAATGTCACTAGTAAAATTGATAATTCATTATAGAGTTCACCAGGTTTGCACCGTGGATCTTAAGACAGGTTGGACATTAATTAGAAGAGACAAATTGGAGAGCTTAAAAAGGGTCAGCTTAATTGGTTGTGAAGGTCGGATTATAATTAGATAAGGATTAAGGATCACGATTTATGCTATAAACAACGAATAATCTCCGCATAAAATCTTTATTGATCTCGACTTTTATATTTTTTTACTCCATTTATTAGTTTCTCATTTTTAAGACCAAATAGGGACCTATTTATATTATCTGTCACCCATTTTTGACTTCATTCTTTAGTATACCTTCTCCTATTTTATTTATTTATTTATTTATTCGTTTTAATGAACGTCCAAGGCAATTACCAATGGCATTTTTAATATTTAATTTTTAATTGAAAGATAGATGCATGTTTTAAAATTATGGTACATGTACATCATTTTTGTGTTACATCCTTTGAACATATTCCATATCATGATGAATTGAATTAATAGCAATAAGATACTAATCTAAAACATTTCTTTCAA
This sequence comes from Mercurialis annua, assembly GCF_937616625.2. Classification (NCBI taxonomy): domain Eukaryota; kingdom Viridiplantae; phylum Streptophyta; class Magnoliopsida; order Malpighiales; family Euphorbiaceae; genus Mercurialis; species Mercurialis annua. The sequence goes on from NC_065570.1 coordinate 68,098,101, forward strand.
CTTTTTTTACATAATTAAATAAATTTATTGTTTTTAGATGTAACATAAATAATTTATTTTATTTTAATTAAACTTTAAATATTTATTAACTCGATATTGTAACTTTTAAGTTTTTAAATTAATATATCAAATTAGAAAGACTTAATTATTTTAATAATCAAGAATTTTAGCGTGCTTTACAATCTTAACATGAACTTTTAATTTTGACAATATAAAACATCAAATTTTAAATTTTTACAACTCGAAACACCAATCAATTTTTTGTCAAAAAAATAATGATATGCACTAAAACAGTGTGGATTCCGGTGTCCGCATCAAAAGCTTTCCGTTTTTTTTTCTTTTATAGGAGTGAAATCTTTTAGTTCTTTTTCTCCTTAAATAGAAAAGGCCAAAGTAGAGAATAAATAGTCTTTATATCTTTCATCACCTACCTTACTTGGCTGTCTGAACCTGTGATCTTTCTTCTCTTTTTTTGGAGGAGTTTTTTTTTTTTCAATTTGGGGAAGTTAATAATTGGTATAATTTTTTCATTTCACACTTATTAATTGTATATAAAATTTTAGTAAGTAATTTTCTAAAGAGAAAATAGAATAAATGAAAAAAAAATGATATAAAATAATACTAAAAATATCATAGGAATTTTTAAAATGAAATATTAATATATACAAAAATATGTGTAAATAGCTAGTATACATTACATTTGTTTGTCACTCCTACTTCATTCCCTTTGTTTGGCCTCAATATTAGGATATCTATAGTATACTACTATAAATATCACCAACTCTCTCTCTCATTTTCTCAACCAAATCAACCTAAAGTTGTTACCTTTTCTCATTTTTCTTGATTTTTTCTCTTCTTGGTATCCCATAATATACTTGCATTCTTACTTACTCATCTTCAGATCTCTTCTTTTTCTTTCTTTAGCCTGTTTCTTATCTGGGTTCTCTTCAAAACTTGCATTTTCTGATTTTGAGTGTAAATCTTGTATGATATTTTTACTGGGTTGTATTATGTCTCGTTTTAGATCACAGCCTCCTAGTTCAGCACCATCTTCGTCTTCTTCTGTAGCTGAACTGAAGCTCTACCAAGCTTTTATCTTTTCTGTTCCTATTTTCTTCACTTTTGTTCTTCTTTTCTTGTTTTATTTGTTTTATCTTCGTCGTAGAAGAGTTGACTGGGCTTCACTTCGAATGAGAGCTAATGTGCAAGACCATAATGATATCTTAAGGGTAACGTCTTTATTAATTCGTGATCTTACATATTTCATTGTGTTTTATTTTTATGTTCATATACCAATTGCTGTTATGTTAAGCAGGCTGAATTGGGGTTGAAGAAGGAGGTGAGAGAGATGTTGCCTATTATTGTTTACAAGGAGAGCTTCTCTGTTAGAGATACACAGTGAGTGGGCTTTCTTTAAGTTTTTTTATTGCTGTTTTTTTAATTTTTCACTAATTTGTATGCCTACTTGCTTAAAGATTATTCTGTCAATTGTGTGTATCTATGTTGCACGTAAACTTCTCGGATTGAATCGTGTGGTTCGGACTTCCTTTCCGGAACGGAAACACGTCTGAAAGTCCGAAACTTCAAAACTCTATTTGTATAAGCTATGTTTAGCCTTTTTGTGCTACATAGGTGTGTATCTTTGAGATATGAATAATTTATATTCTTCAATTTCTATTAACATTTAGCTGGATCAAATGAAATGATTCTTTCTGTTTGATTGCTATTTATAAGAGATCCAGGGTTAATTAGGTTATCAACGCATTATGTGTATGAAGATATCATGTGACTTCTTTAGTAGCCCACGAAAAATGATCTATAACATTGAACCCCAACCCCTCGCGAGCCAGTTAACTTGGAGAATCAACTATCTTGAAGCAGTCTAGTTTACGGGTCTAGGTCCTTTGTCCTGCAAATGCAATGCTGACGTTTCTTGTATATTATTTTCTAAAGTGTAATCATGCTGATGAATGTCTTGAGACTGTTTTTCTGATGCTGTCACAACAAATTGACAATGGACTTCTTATGGTATTTTTGTCAGTTGCCACTTAACTTCTATTGATTCCATTTTTTAGGCTTTCGTTGAGTACTAGTAATTTATGTCATCAATGATTGTGCATCGTGAATTTGTCATTGTGTTGGGACTTAGAAGTGAAGAAAAGACAGAAGTTAGTTATGCTGGTTGATGGTCAATCTTGCAAATTAGTTTCAAATTTTCTTCTGTATTAATCTGTAGCCTATATGCACCAATAAATGGATTGTTCTAGCATAATTTTCAATGTTATTTGAATTCGAATGTCAAAATACGTTCCCAAATGTTCAAAAAGAAAAAGAAGTGTCTTATTATTACTTTAATCTCTGAAAAGTTAGTCCAATCACCAATGCTACAAGAAAATCATTTGATGACTTACTGATATTATCATTATTTGAATTACATTGATATTTCCCGTAGGCTCTAGACTGGTTATTTCACGAGTCCATGCATGTGCCTCAATATTGCTAGTTTCATATAATGACATCTCTGGGCATTCACATAACAGGGAGAGCACAGACACAGATCTTAATGTGCAGGAAAATGCTCCAAATGTTGTTTATTGCTGTTGAAATGACATAGGCCATGACTCCATGTGTTCTTTATCAGTTCTTACAAAGATTAGATTGTTTTAATCCAGATGCTTAGCACTTAACAGAGTCTAATATTTGGAAATTATCCATGTTATTATTATAGTTTAGATTGCTGTAATATAGCATATACTTTTGGTTTGACTACTTTTCTGGCGAACTTTTTTAACACTGGCTGTTCTAGGAATACACATGTTTCCGGGGACCGACCTGTCCCAGCCTGACTGCATCAAAAGCTTGATTAAATGTTGGGTTGGTTCTAGATCTTACTTCCCCGGAGAGTGGAGACTGGAGTTCAACCAACTTCTAGTTTTCAAATTTTCAACCTGACTTGAGTCTCACCTACCTACGAGTTGCATTATGCTCAAGGTATCATAGCATAACTTCAGCAACAATATCTTATTCAGTCTCAGAAATTTAAAAATATTTAAGCTCAATACATGCTTTATTCATCATGCATTTGTTTAGATGCATGGTATAAAATGTTCCTTCTGAAAGACAGTTTCAAGTTATCAATCAAGTCAAAATTTTTGTTTTCTGGAGGGTGTGACGACTGATGTTTATTTTATGCATAGATACTATCTGGAAAACTATCGTCTTACATTGGAAATTTTTAGAAGGTACAAAGAATTTTATTTTTCATGCATAGACGTATCGTCATGTCCAGCTATGGTTGAAGATAGTATTGAAGTATTCTATGTATTTAATGCGAGCAATTTGATTAAATTATTTGTGTTCTAGTCAAAACCAAATATAATTTAATTTGACAGTCTCTCACTTATGATGATTTTGTCATTAAAAATTGTATGTACACTGTACTTGCTTGAGTTTATTTTTTTAATAGTACCTGCTAACTTAATGGATCTTCAAATTGTGTGTGTCATTAAGATTTATGATATAACTCTGTGGCAGTTCAATGATATCTGGTGGCAAGAGCTGCTAACTTGTGGTAAATGCCTTCACTTATCATCTGATATACTTTAAATTTACTTCATTTGATCTTTGAAAGGAACATAAAAATTGAACCTTCAAATGGTATAATATTGCTTAAAATGCCTCGAGTAATCTCTATTATTCGGTATTTTTTTTTTATATCTATTCATACATATGGTTTAAATTTTCCGGTTATATGATTACAGATGCCCAGTGTGCTTGGGGGACTACCAAGCAGAGGATAAGCTTCAACAAATACCAAAATGTGGCCACACATTTCACATGGAATGCATTGACCCCTGGCTTGCCAATCATACTACATGCCCTCTCTGCCGACTTTCCCTGATCTCACCTGTTAAAATTTCGAGTGAATCGCCTAACAATCAAGTAGAAAGCGGTCAAGATTCTTCTGCGGCAGGAACTGATGGTGAAACATCTGATCAATCAGACTCGGGAACAGAGTCTGGTGACGAATCACAATCTACTCAACTCTCTGAGCCAAGAAATGAAGACTCTGGAAATGTCCATAACACTCCTGCAGAAGAGGAAAGAAGCTCCGACTGTGCTGATCAGGGGAATGATGGAGCTGAACGGAATGAATCTGACAAGCTTGAAAACATCGGAGGAACTGGTAAAGTGTAATTCTTTATGCACCATCTTAGACATATTTTACCATCAAATTTTTCTGATCCTCGATGATATTATAACTGGAAATTTATGTTACTGTATTTCAAGACGATTTCTGGTACTGATATCCTTTTATTTTTCCTTTGGTGTAAGCAGCTGAATCTCGAGCATGAAATGAGATAATCGAGCTGGCAATGCCTTAATGAACCTTTTACTACGCCACTTAGTGCTCTCGGAATGAGAAAGATAAGTTTCTGAAAACCTTTTGAAGAAATGTCGACGTTGCCATTGCAGTCGCGATATCTCGTTCTTTTCTTGAAGAAGGGAATTCATCAAGATAATGCTTGTTTTGATATCGGATGCTTGCTTCCGGAGAAACAGACGTCCGCATTGCAGTTGCAAGATACATTTCTTTTCCAGATAAGGGACGAGTTACTCGTTTATCTGTCGATGATCGGAAGGAATCACTCTGTGATGAATATGCCATGGATATGTGGTTGCCATTGAAAGCATAATTGGTGGACATAGTGAGATAGGTGAAGGGCATTGTAGCTGCCATAATTGCAAATTTATTATCAGGTGCTTGAGTAGGCTATATTGTCTACCTTTTGTAATATATAGTGACTTGTGTATGATGTAGGTGGAGTAGAGTTGAACAGAGAATGAGAAAATTGTACTTTCTTCAAATTTTATATTCAACACTCATTTTAAATCGAATAAAAAATTATTTAACACTCATTTAATTCAATTCTGAAATAATAACAATCTTATGAAAAAAATATATGTTTTAAAAGTAAAAGGTAAGTGAATTATAAATTTGACTCGAAGTTAATTCAAAATAAATTTAGTTATAATTCAAGAAAATATTGCTGTTTTTTTTAATTATATAAGCAAATAATTCAAGTTAAATTAAATATTTAATAGTTGTATATATGTGCAATCTTTGAATCATTATAGTTCTAATTTTCTATAAACTATTATTTGAATTTTTTTAAATTAAAATAAATAACTATAAATTATATTTTTTTGCTAATTATTAGCAGTATATTATTAGCTTTAATTTAATTTTACAATAAAATACTTTTAAAAAATTCATAGATTTAAGTAGGGGTGGGCAAAAAAACCAGTCAAACCGATTAACCGAACCGAAACCGGAAAACCGAACCGGAAAATGTGATTAACCGGTCCAACGGTTTAGGTTTAGGTTTTGATTTTTAGTTTTCATGGTTAATGGTTTAGGTTTAGGTTTTGGATTTTTAAAAACCGTGGTTAACCGGTTAACCGGTTTAATATATATATTCATATATTTTTAATAATTAATAAGATATATTTTATGATCTATAAAATAATATTGATTTTATAATATACACAATAAAATCTAAATATAAAAATATATTGACATATATTTTATTTAGGAATATTTATATATTTTAGGAGATTTTATATATGAAAATATTGTAAAAGAAATTTGTTTTCCTTATTAAAATATTTACTTAACAAAAATAGGAATATTTAAGTCTATAAATAGTAGAAAGTGGACGTGAACAACACTACAAACAATTCAAAAAAATACAAACCTAGCTTTAATAGTACTCATAAATTATTTGTAAATAATAGGCTTAATCACCAAAAAATGCCAAACCTATACGTTTTGTGTCAATTATAGCCAAACCTTTAAAAATCACCAGATTTAGCCAAACCTTATATGTTCTGTTTCTTTTTTAGCCATTTTTGAATCGAACCGGTTTTTTTGACACCGTGTCGTCCACGTCACCGCCAACTAAGCAATTGGCTGGCATGTCAGCTGAAATATTTAAATAAGGTTTGGCTATAACTGACACAAAATGCATAGGTTTGGTATTTTTTGATGAATAAAACTAATTTTAAAATTAAATAATTAAATAATTAATTATATTATAATAAAATTCATATATATTTAAAAAATCATATTTTTATTTAACGCTAATTAAAATTAATTTATTTTTACTAAATTTAAATAATTATAATATTTTTTTTACATATTTGAGGGATATATAATTAATTTAAATTCTAATAAAAACAAAAAATGTCATATTCATTTTAAAATTTATTTTTTTAAATTCCAGTCGTCGATTCTTTGACACCGCCGCCGTTTGAGACCCAATTATTCGTCTTCCAACGAACAATCTGAGAGTAATATACACAACAAACATACGACAGTGTTCATAAGTCAACTATACACATATAAATATAAAATAATTACTGAATAGACTGTTTATTTAAAGGACGAGTTTAATTATTTTTTCATTTTTTTTCTTTATAAAGTGAAGCTCATTGTGGTGTAATCAATATATATCATGATGTTTATAAGCATAAACGCATATGTCATTTTACTCGGCATAGCCAAAAAAATTACCTTAATTTATACATAACTATTTTATTTATTACCTAAATCCAGTCATAACAAGATCTCAACAACATTAAAAATACTAAATCAAGTTCAAAATCATCATAAACATTAAATCCTTTTACCAAGTTTAATTCAATATTAATTCCTAAATAATACGTTAATTTATTTTTTTAATTACATATTCATTAAAATTTATTATAATATAAATTTATTAGATTTAATTAAGTTTAATAAAAAATTAAAATTAATTTTAATTAGTATTAAATAGGAAATATTAATTATTTTTAAATATATATAAATTTCATAAATGATATAATTAATTTACTAATTATTAAATTTAAAAATTGCTTGAATTTAAAATTAGGTTTATTCACCCAAAAAATACCAAACCTATATTTTTTGTGTCAGTTATAGCCAAACCTTATTTAAATATTTCAGCTGCCATGTCAGCCAATTGCTTAGTTGGCGGTGACGTGGACGACACGGTGTCAAAAAAACCGGTTCGATTCAAAAATGGCTAAAAAAGAAACATAACATATAAGGTTTGGCTAAATCTGGTGATTTTTAAAGGTTTGGCTATAATTGACACAAAACGTATAGGTTTGGCATTTTTTGGTGATTAAGCCTAAATAATAATAGTTTTAAATATTTGCATTGACTTGACTATTTATAAGATAGTTTAGATTTATATTTTTTTAATATAATTTGAATTTCTATATTTTTTTTTGTTTGCTAAAAAATTAAATAGAATTAAAAATATATATCTTTTTTTGTCTTTAATTTTTCTAATGGTTATATGGTTAAAAACCGCAAAACCGAAAAACCGAACCGTTTTTTATGGTTAACCAATTTACCGGTTAACCGTTTAAAATTTTAGGTTTAGGTTTTTAATTTTAAAAATCGTATTACAATGGACCGGTTTACAAATTACCCTTATGGACCGGTTAACCGGTCCATGCCCACCCCTAGATTTAAGTAAATTTAAGATAAGTATAAAGTTCAAATTCAGTTTAAGATATATCAGATTACTCTCAAGTCCCCCACATTACATATGTCATTATTCACACTTTTGTCTCTCTTATTTAAAAATCAAACGATATGGTCCCCCAACTTTTATTTTTGTTATCATTTTAGTCATTTCGTTCAATTTTGGTGTCAGTCAATTAAGTCAAAGGATTTAATTAAAAAAATTAAAGTTCAATTTAGACTTTAAACTTATATTTTTAATATGTATAAATAAAAATTATATTATTATAAAATTTAATGACTTAGCGACCTTAATTTGATTTTTTAATGTTTATTAACGTTTTAATTTTTTGAAATTTTTTGTACTTTTAAAAAGTAAATGAAGTAAGAAAGTGAAACATATTAAACTGAATTTATCAAGCCCCTGAATCTCATAAAAAAGATAATGTTTATTTATATTTGTGCCAAAACAAGTTTGAGGACTTAATTAAAATTTAATTTTTTTAGTTAAATTTTTCAACTTAGTTGACTAAAACAAAAAAAGCCGAAGGACTAAGCAGAAACAAAAATGAAAGTCTTATGTCTACATGGCATTAACAATTATGAAATTTTTGTTTAAATCCTAGTAAGTTTTTTTTTTTATCTTTACTCATTCGGGAGGTGGTTCTGTCTGTTTTTGGCCAGAAATCACCTCATGGTCTTTCATATTCAAACTTTTAAATTTTTTTATAGTTCTTTTACTTTTAGTTTTGAAGAAAGTTTCTTTTTAATCAATTTTGGTCTAGATTTATAATTTATCGAGTCGATTTTCTTACTTGGATTATATTTAATGTAATCTAATTTAAGAATGTGTATGTTTTATTTTCAAAATTGGAGATGTTGAAATTTCGCTATTAAAGCAAGTTTGACCTCTGCCACAATCAAATCCGTCATCTTGCGATGGATTCCACCAAGTATAGATGCGTTATACATTTATTTTGATGACTTATTAATGTTAAAGAGAATTGATCTAACACTAGAATGGAGATTAAAGATTGAAATGGTGGAGATAGAGCTACTAGCTAGAGCAGTTTTGTGATCATAGATTGTATGACCCGAAAAATAGAATATGATCTTATATTTTTTTATTTAAAATATTGTAATGGATACCTTCAAAAAGATTATTTTAACTTATAATAATATTAGTTTGATAATACAAGACTGTTTTAGATCAATAAATGACAATATGCTTAAAAGTTTATTATGTTAATAGCAGGGGCGGAACTAGATTTTGTGAAATAGGGGGACAAAATCATACAAATTCTATTTTGAGGGGGCAAAATGAATAAAAATAACTATATTATTTGAGAAAATAAAAAAGTTGTAGGCTTTTTTTGTTAAAAAAAATTACAGAGGCAATGGCGTCTCAGGATATACTAGTTCCACCCTTGATTAATAGGAAAATCTATATGGCAGCTCATGTTTTAACATGAGATATTTAAAAAGTCTTGTAGCTGTAGGTTGTCTAAATGGATGAGGTGTGTCCTTTAAATATCAAAATTTATATATTGACTGGTCAATTAGTTTTCTATTCCCTCCGGTTCATAATATTTGTCGTATTTGCCTTTAACACAAAAATTAAGAAAATAATTAATATCTTAATTTGTAAACATTTTTACTTAATTAAACTTGTTTATATTTATAATTTCTATTTTTATTTGTTTATTATATATTTTCAATAAATTAATAGAGGGCAAACATGGAAAATAGCAATTAATACTCTCTTGATATTTTAAAATGATAAATATTATAAACCTATTTTTTTTTAAATATGACAAATATTATGAACCGGAGGGGACGGAATAATAACTAATATTTTTAATTTTTCAAGAAAAAATATATTTCTAAAATGCTTTTTGTGCAATACCAAATATAGAAGTTACATGGTCCAATTTTTTCACCATGGAATTCTTGATTGTTGTTGCCAGAAAAAGTCTTCTTTCTTCCACTCAACATCAATCGACAGCCGTTTAATTATATGTTTATGTCGAAGAATTAGACTGATTCAACATGTTTTATTTATTTTTGAAGTTTATAATTAATTGAGTAATTTTTGATTGCTATTAAAAGGTCCTTTTTTTCATTCAAAAGGTTTTTTTAAGAGTTATAAAGGATGAGAGATTTGTCTATCTATATCAAATAAAAAATATGAATAAATGAATAAAAAAGACCTTATAAGATAAAAATAAACTTAGTTAAACAGTATTTCACAAGTCGTATAATAGATACAAAATTTATTTTGTATTATAACTTGTACAATAGTTGTAATTATTTCTAGGGTAAATGCGTCAACACAAAAAATCATCTAAATATCATCCCCAATTTGTATCATAATACAAATCATATTTTCATAGATATTTTTAATAGTAATAATATTTTTTATAATTATTTTTTATGATATTTTTTTATAAATTTAAACAGTATTTTTACGATTATTTAAAAAGATGGATATTTTCAAAAAAAAATCCGAAACAATAAAGGCATGGAGGCAGAGGAAAGAGATGAAAGCAAAGCATAAAAATAGGTGATTGGTAGACCAAACGGTCAACAAAATTAGGAGTAAAATACAAATATCTCTGTTTTTAAACCTTCAATACTTCATTCTTCAACTTTCTCAGATAACTCAACTGGTAAATTACCCTTTTCACCAAAACTATGTACAATGCTTTTCTAAAAAAAAATCAGTCTCTTTTAGTAAGTTTTTATGTATCATTTTCATCTTTTATTCATCCGTTTGATTTGACATAAACCCATGAGTTTCTTCTTTAGTTGGATCTTTGACTTCATAATTATTATTGGGTTTCTTCTGAATTTTGCTAATTTTTCATTTTTGTTTGCTGATTGCAGTTTTCAGTTGACTGTATGGAGAACCTTAAATTCTTAGGTATCGTATCTTACTCTACTATATGTGATTTGTTGGGTTGAAATTAGGTATTTTGGTAATTGGGTTTTTGTAAGATGATAGTGATTTAATTACAGATTACAATTATGTTAGTGGGATTTGAGGAGAGGCATGAGTGGTTTCTTTCTTGAATTAGCCCAAGTTCTGTTTGTGGACTTACCTAAAGCACTGTTTCTTGACTTTGAAGACTTCATTGAAGAACTCTGTTGGTATTTGTTGGATGCTTTTGATTTTGTAGCCCACGAGTTTCTTGCTTTTCTTTTGGTTTTTGCATCTTATCTTCAACAATTTATTGGCTCTCTCTTTTTCCAATTCGCTGTTTCGTAAAAGTTGTTAAGAATTTATTGTGTAGCTGGATTAAGCAGTTGAACTACGAAGATAATAGGAGAAGTTCGAGTTGGTAGTGATTAGTAAGGATTCGCTTGATGGCTTCAATTCAAAATACTGTTCATTATTGCTGTGTTTGGAGAGGTAATCGGAGCTTGTATGTTTATAGCGGGGGAGATCATGAGATTGAGAAATTGGCGGTTTTGTCGTTAGAGAGTACTCCTCGGTATCATAAGTGGTATTTTGAGACAATTAGAAAGAGGACTTTCGGATTTTTGATTGAAGATGGTTATGTTTATTTTGCGATTGTCGATGAGGGTCTTGGAAATTCAGTCGTTCTTCAGTTTCTAGAGCATGTGAGAGATGAATTTAAGAAGGTTGCTAAAAAGGGTTCAAGAGGAAGTTTTTCAGGATTAAGCTCAATCAATGTACAAGAACAGTTTGTGCCTGTTGTGCGTCGATTGATAACCTCGTTGGAACATATGTCCGAAAGGGGCAATGATTGGACAACTAAAACTTCCTCATCTGAAAATATTGGCCTCTCTCCATCACCAAGTGATGCTAATGGACAAATTGAAATTATTAGCTCTACTAAAGCTCCTCTACTGGGAAAATCCAATAAGCAAGACAAGAGGAAGTTGAAGGATCACGTGATTGTAATGAGAGATATCGAGTCGGAGGAGCATAAAAAATCTACCGATAGAGGAGTTAAAGTAGATTCAAGCTCATTGGATTCTAATAACCAAGGCGGAGTAGCATCTCCAATTTCATTACAGAAGGATTTGGGTTCAATGAGGATCAGGTCAAGCGCTCAAAACATTCGGAAGAAGTGGTGGCGTCAAGTACGGATTGTCCTCGCCATTGATGCCGGCATTTGTTTGATACTATTCATTATTTGGATATCAATTTGTGGTGGTTTCGGATGTACCCGTTGATTTGGAATCTGAAGATAGAGATTTTAATTTTATTCTTTTACATGATTGGGTGGCTATTGAGAGTATATAAGAATCAGTTTTGTTGAGTGCATAGAAGCAATATTTCAAATTTCAAGCTTGCCATAGTAACAGATTCTCTATATAAATGAAATTTAAAAGTTTGATCTTCTATTGGAGGGATGTTATGTTAGATTCTTGTGTTTATAATATATTTTTAGTTACAGATGCATTGTATTTATTTATTCCATCTATATCTTGAGAGATTTTTAGGTAGACTCAGTCCACCACGTCATCCGTGAACTAACCTATCATATAATGACACGTCATTAAAATGATGGCAATCTTGTAAATTCGTTTATTACTTATTTACAATTTGAATAATAATATTACAAGATTGTCATCATTTTAATGACGTGTCATTATGTGATAGGCTTAGTCTACGGATGACGTGGTGGACTGAGTCTATTTAAAAATTTCTCCTATATCTTTCAATTTTTGTAAAAATTAAAATTTGAATCTATCAAAATGTCTGAGAAATTTTTAGGTAGTCTCAGTCCACCACGTCATCCGTGGACTAAACCAATCGTATCATAACACCTCATTAAAATGAGGTATTCTTTTAATATCATTATTTAAAAGTGTATGCAAATAACAAACGAAATTACGAGAATACCCTTATTTTAATAAGGTGATGATATTATTAGTTTAGTCCATGAATAACGTGATAGACTGAGTCTACTTAAGAATTTCTCCAAAATGTCTTGATATTTCTTAGCTTTTCAAACTCGTCTCTTCATTTAGTCGCATTTAAATCAATTTCTAAAATATTGATACCTGCCACATCATATTTATTACATTTTCATTTTTAATTATAAAGTAGTTTATTATTTATTTAATTAAATATCATATATATTACCCCTTCATTCCAGTTTAAAAGGTTCCCACTTTCTATTCTTGGATATCCCATTTAGAATATCTATTTTTATTCTTAAAGCCATTTTATGTTTATTTTATTTTTACCAGGTAAAGTATGAAAAAAAATGTTATAATAAATATTTTCTTAATATATGTGTACAATCAGATGACACTTCTAAAATTAAATGGAAAGAATAATAAATAGTAAATTTACTTTTTCATATAAATTTAAAAAATACAATATCACTATGTAATTTGAATTTAAATAATTTAAATATCCTAAATAAACTTAATTTATTTAAATAGATTAAATATTTATAACATATTCATTTATCCTACACCATCTATCAATCTGAGAAAAAGAACTGATAGACTTCAAGTTGCTATTCTTGTTAATATTGCCTAAATGAATTATTTTTACAAATTTTCTTTCACCCATTTACCTCAATTTAGTATATCTGTCACAATTGCTTTTTCTGGTATATTATACTTGAATTCATCCTCAAAAAAAAAATGAATTGAAGAACTTACAGCTTTAAAAACTTCAAGTAAACATTTGTGCAATCTTACAGATTGTACAGATAACTTAAAAATAATCATATAAAAAGAATCATCAATGGTTTCAGACATGTAATTTAACCTCACTAACGAGAGTTTCAAAGATACATATCTGTACTTAGAAATGTGATTCCGTTGAAATGCAGCTCTTGTTAACAATTAGATGCCGCGGTTCTGCCAGCATCACAAATCTGTTCTGCTGCTTCAACCATATTAAGAGCATTTTCAGGCAAAACGACTCTGAAAACCGCATAATGATGATTCAAGCTTCTCTCCCCCTGTAATCTGTAAACGCTGCCTAATGCACCAGCTTTTGGATTGGGGAAAGCAAAAAATATCCGCCTAATTCGTTGGTGAACCATAGCCATTGCACACCTTCGTTGACATTGAGTATCAATCAACTGAGCATTGCAAAACATTTACAAAGGAAAATAAAAAGGACTAGATAGAATGGAAAAGGAAAATAAGAATCATTCGACTGAAGATCCTAAAAACTTATGAGCCAGTATCCTCGTGTTCAGATGTTACCAATAAGCACACGGTTGAATATGACAAGAAAACTGGTGAAGTAAAATTGCTTTAACAAACTTACATGGTACATGGCTCCCAAACCGTATAGATGTCATAACCAGTGCACAGATAGGGTCTCATTGATCTGTCCTCAGTATGAGAATCAAATTCCTTTCCATTCTCAACCTAAAGAAGATGAGATGAAACTTAAGAGCTTTTTTTTTAGTACTATCAAAAGAGAAGCAATAAATAAGACAAAACTATCAGTTCAACTAGGGGTGAACAAACGGTTGGTTCGGTTAAAAACCAACTGATTTAATCAAACTTGAACTAACCAAATAACTTTATCTTTATAACTGAATTAACCAAATTAATTCAAATCTTAAAAATACAAAACCAAACCGGCATAATTAGTCAGTTAATTTTGTTAAACCAGTAAACTTATAAAGAATAATAACAATATTCGGTTAATTCAATTAATTTGGTTAGCCAAATTTTAAAACTCTTAACTGTAATCGAACCAAAATGTTTTACTAACCGAACCTACCGAATCACCAAATTAACCGAAAACCTTCAACTGAATTATCCGAAATAGATCGACTGATTCGGTTAATTTCGTTCAACCAATTTTTTGCTCTAATAGTTTTTCTAATACAAATTTATCGTTCATTTGTGTTGTTGATGAACAACATACATTCCTTGAACACAGTTTAGAAATAAAAATCATAAACCCACCAGCCCCTTTTAGATACCAAAATAATTCCCAACCAAAATGCTTCACCTATAAATAATATGAAATTAACTCACATTGGCAAGACTAGTCTTTTGTCTTTTCGTCGGGAAACCTGCAATAGAGGTCTGCTCAAGTTCCGCATTCAAATACTTCTCCTCAGTATGAAACACACCAGGGAACATAAGTCTATCCCTCTCAGCAGAAGATTCAATTGCAACAATAGGAGCATGTCTTAAAGGGTGACAATAACATGAACTCGTCACATCCAATTGTTGCCTAGACCACTGCCAAGGGTTTAAACAAGAAACAAAAAGTTCTAATCTCTCGGATCTATCATCTGCATTGTTTGGAAACATGCTTATATGAGTTGCTACTTTATTGGAATGGGAACTAGAGGTAACGGAGGTTGGTTGTATGAAGTGGCCATTTTCAATACTCGACTTCTTTGTAGGAACATGCCTTGAGAATATTTGATCGCACCCACTTGCAATAATCTGCTGGACTGACGGATCCACTATAACAGCAGCGTTGACTACCTGGAGAAAAATAAGAAAAAGCAATTGAGCATAACTATAGATTACTTTAGAGCTTGTTTTCTTCAGCTGTACAGTGCATATTGCTGATGATCAATAGCAAAATAATTGATTTGTCTTGGTGTATGGTAAATATTGAACTGTAGTTAATTTGTACATGAGAAATATGAATTTGATTGATAATAGAAATCAATTTTTATATTTTACAAAATTATAAAATAAATAAATAATCATTACAAAGCAATAAAATATTTATAATTAAATAAATATATTGTCAAAAATGTTATTATAATAAAATAAATCTTTTGAGACAGTTTGAGAAAGGAAAAAGTTTTATATGCATGTATTTTCATTTAGATAGAAATTTATAATTTTAGAAGATGTTAAGTTTGTGAAATATGAAAATTAGCAAACGGTTTGGGAAGAAAAGTTCCAATACAAAGTTGAATCTCTAGCTGATTGGGAGTGAAACGACTACCAGCAACTGAATGAGGTATTTCATCAAAAGGGTATAATGAAGCTGATTGATAAGAAACAAGTGTCAGTTGTCCTCATCCACGGGATCAGAAACCCAATAACCACAACTTACTATTTATGACAGTCTACATTTACTGTCTAATCTAAGGATAGATGTTAAGAAAAACTAATGCTACACCAATTAGCTAAGCTAACCCCGATTTCCTCAGCCTTCACTCAAATGTCATAAAGCAGAAAGCACTTCCTTTAAGTTGATCACCCAAAAAAAAAGTTTTCAAGGTAAGTCAGAAGAAGATTATACATACGTCGGTAGATTAACATAATGTAACAATATTGCAGTATGCTGTAGAAGTAAACTTAGTTTACAGAAGAAATTAGTAATTACCAAACCATCACCAGATTTTGCCAAGTCGATAGCCACTTTCATGAAATTGAACACTGAATGTGAGTCCTCTTCATTGAATCCAGTTATGCCATCAATATTGCTATACGTGAAGGGAAAAAAATGATAAATATATTTAGAAGTTTCTTTTTTTTGAAAATATATAATAAGTTAGAACAGCCAAAACCCGTTATAATGGATGCACATCTTGAATTGTATCAAGAAAAATTCTAGAAAAAAATTAAATTCCATGGAAGAAAAATGAGAACATAAATATTTATTGTAAATACATTTTCTATAGTTTCTACGTCAAACTACACTTACCACTTCTTTTTAGAAGTACTGTGACATAGTCAGACTGATTCAACCGGCTGGTCCGACTAGTGCGTTAAAAAGGCTATTTTTTTAATTTTTAATAGCAAACTGATTTTTTACAGGTCTGACCGGTTCAAACCCCAGTCTAACCAGAGCTTCTGATTCTTGACTCTTTCCAAATATGACCAGCCACTGGTTCCCAGTTGAACCGATCCTACCAGCAGGTCCGGTTTCTAAAACACTAATTTCAATAAATGTGATGGCTAGGGCATAAGGATGACACCTTTGGCCTGGTAGGTATCATGTTCAAAGATCATTTACATCTCATCTCATCCAAATTCTAATTGAGACTGAGCTGGTACATAAGAGAACAATTTAGAGAAATAAACTTCCCTGGTCTAGAATATAAGATGTAAAACATCAAGCTAGAGACTCAAATAATTACAGCTACCAAAATAATAAGAGTAGCGTCTCCTAGTTCTAAATCTTCTACCCAATTTGGAAATCATTTTCTCCTTTGCAACAATTCCATCGACAGTTTAAAAATAATAGCAGGCTTTGTCCCATTAAAACAATTAGTAGATTGACAATTTGGGTTGTTACTAAGCCCTAGTAATGCGTTTTTACTCAAAATATTTCAGGGGGGCGTTTTACTATAAAAATCTAGCGAAAATAGCATTAATTCATCTTCCTGAAAGCTTTTGTTCTAAAAAAGAATGAGCACTTCAGAAGGATCAAGCAATGGCAAACACTAAATTCTTTGTCAGTGTAATAGACATTTAGATGAGAGTCTTGTGTCAGCAAGACACTAACAATTATCTCCAATTCCAATACATCATGATTCATTGTCAATGCCACGCTTCTTTGACATTGATTTGTATTTTAACAGTTAAGAGTCGAATTGTTTGAAATTATCCAAAATTCATTTCATGATAATACTCATTTTATAACAATCCACTCTATAAGATTCTACTCATTTTATGACATAGTCGTAGATGGTATCATCCAAGAACTAATAGTAATATTACATCGCAAAGGGAAAATGTAAAAGTAGCCAAATGCAGTCATAAAAAAGAGGTAAAATTTATGGAGCCACTGGTAAAGTTAAAATGACAATCAACAAAATAATCCTTTTTGAAAAGAGCAAACTTTTGAAACGAAGGTCCACCCTCACCTCTGGCCCCAGCAAACAGAAGACACAAAGTTTAATATTTACATTCTTCATTATAGGAGTAAAGAGCAATTCATATGAAACTTGGTACGAAGTATAGAAAGACAAACAAGAAGGCAAACAAATAAAAAGAGTAACAATAGTGAAATAACAAAAATGACTTACTAGGTAGGAGGATGAAATGATGTTGGCCAAAACTTGCATTGTTCCTCCCACTCTTCTCTAGATGTTGCAGCATGTTTGCAAATCTGCAATTGAATAAAGTCCATATGTAAAACATGACTGCTTAACTTCATCCAGAAGCAGTCATATCTAAACTAGATTATATGAGAGAAAAATATGAATAATAAATAACAGAAACCATTCCAGGTGGATACAATACTTAATATGGGATAGCAATACCTAATAAATATAAATTCATAAATTTCATTTATGTATGACCTTTTCTTCTAAGCATTTCTTTTCAAAGTTGAAAGACTCGCTGACTTTGAAAATTCTCAATTCCCCAGCTGATTTCATAAAACACTATTCTAACTGTTACAACCGACTGCTGTGATTTTTGACTCCTTGGAGTTAATTGTTTCATAGTAACAAAAAAAACACCATATTGGACACAATCAACATTCCTAAAGGGGAAATAAATTCAATTTAAAACATAAGACCACCAAAAACTCAGATCAAGTCGTCATCAGTTAAATGATGTACGGTGAGAAAATAAGCAAAACCATGAGTATCCTTGGCTCCTAACTATCTTAGGTATTTACCAAAAAGCAACAGTATCTATTCAATTTTCAGCTGTCAACACTATTCCAGCAGTTAGAAGTAATACAGTAAATGGCAAGTCTGTCCTGGCAAGACTAGTTCAACAGTATCTACCACTATCTTTTCAATGATAATAATTACAGCCATAAGATTTAAATTGAAAAGCTACAACATCACTATTTAATATGTCCAAAACAAAAGTAAAAAAAAGAAGAAGTTAGTTCTAAAGATACCATTAATTCCTTCATAAATCTCCTAGTCCTATCATATAAGCATGAACATCAGGAGTAATCACAGATAGGATTTAAACTCTAAACATAGTTGACCACAGCCAAAATGTTTATCACCAAGTGAAGGTAGTCACTTTAGCAATATGCATACATGCAACATACAAATATACATAGGGAAAGTGAAAAAAAAAAGGAATAAAACCCACTTTTGTGATAAAAGGACTCAACTGGTAAGAATTGATCAGCTCTTGTACATCTTGAGGTATATTATTTGACTGACTGTCATCCTCAGAAGTTAAGCATAATATAACTGACAGCTGAGATTTCCCTGTGGCTAGAACAAAATATCAGCATCAATTCTGAACTATTGGTGAACATTCAAACTAAACTCAACGCTTCATCTTTAATCCATTACAAACCACAAGATCCACAACTATAAGACAAAGACAACCAATGTACAGAATAGCACAAGTACAAAACAAGAGCACCCACCTTCAACATTCCTCTTCTGTATCCGCTTTACATGGCGAAAATTTTCAAGTGGAGCTATCTTATTTAAATTCCTAATGCCAGCAAATGTCAAAATCCACTACATTTCAATAATAGATAAATAAAAAGAATTCAAAGTATGAATAACTAAAAGCTCAAACCTTATAAGAGCATTTGCAAGCTTAGGCTCGATCAAAGAAGCAAATGCATTCACTAGAATGGTATACACAAGAATCAGACGAGGAAAATAAAATCGCATTAGGTTAATAGGCAATAAAAGATAAGAATAGTTTCAGAGATGGGACTGTGGCTTATAATAATCTCACCTGTAGGCTGTTGATTAGGAGGGATAGGTGGCTTGTCAGGAATGCATACAATTTTCCTTCCATCTGCGTTATTGTTCATCTTTTTCCCACTTCCTCTGATTATAGACAAACAATTTTAAGAAATCAAAAACTTTGCACCCTTTATTCACTTTTACCATGAAAATTGAATTTTAAATAAATCCATGTGTAGACCTTTTAAAGAAAAAAATTTGAATCAAATAACTAGAAAGCAAAAGGAAAAAAGAAACTATTTGAGGATTTAAAAGAACACTTAAATTGCATTTTAAACACCCACCTTCACGGCCTCTCTCTGCTAAAAATAAAACTGTAAAATGTGCATTTTAGGCAGCATTTTTATTAAAAATTTGGTGAAATGTTAATTTATGCCCCTCATTTTAGAGTTTTGGTCATTTGCACAACTCAAGTTTCAAAGACCATTTACACACTTAAACTTAACTTTTCCGTGGCACTTAAACACATTTTTGGTAGTCAGCATGCTGTGTGTACCAGAAACGCCTAAGAGGGTGTGAATCCTAGAAAAGATGCACGGGCTCTTTAATTTCGGAACTTTTGCCTCCTAACTACTACTCATTAGAGAAATTTATAAGGGATGTAATTAGGTACAAATGTTCTTTCAAGCTTCAAAGCTTCAAATAAGAGTTTCACATGGTATTGGGAATTTTAAATATACTCAGAGAGTTTTCCTTAACCTATGTTCTACATATCACAAATCAAGATTTTGATAATTACATTAGTTTTTCTTCTAAAGCGTGTTATGTAGACCGGGAGATCCCTTTATTCTAGGTCAAGATTCCTCCTATGCCAAACATAATTGACTTATCTGCTACCCAATTGAATATTATGCCAACAACTATTCTATTTTGTTTATGTTAGCGAACTTAACAACAATTTTGAAGCGGCTTTGTGACTTTGTCATTCAATAGTTAGTGGTAGAAATGATTTAAAAATTAGCAAGAAGACTATATATTTTGCTTTGAGATCAGGAAATGCAGCATATTGAGCAAAGTTATACGTGCATTTTCTGAGGAAATCCCTTCTGTTACTTCCCGTAATTTTTTTCAAAACAGTAGCAATCGTGATAAAATGGACCCATGACATAGCAATAGCCAAAGAAAATGCATTTCTCATTTTTTATTCTATTAAATGGAATGTTTGAATAATATATGTGCTATATTCTCAAAATCAAAATTCAAAAATGCAAGTATTTAAACGAGCAAAATATCACTACTAGCTATTACAACTTCTCTTTCACTCTAAGCACAAAAAAATCAAAGCAAACAACAAGAAAAATTCCATAAAGATGGAGAACATAAAAGCTAAGAGAATAGTGCAAAATAATCAACTCACCGAAATCAGAAATGAAATCAACATCAACGTTTGGAGGTTGCAGCTATAGGCTATCTAATTACAGCTGTACATTTAATTCACCAGATGATCATTAACCTGAAAATGATGACTACAAGCCCATTCAGCGGTGAAATGCTACCAATTTTCCTCAACAACCTAAGAAGAAACACTAAAATTGAATTTGAAAGAGCAAAATGGTCAAATTAATATTTTAGAACAACCATAAAACATCGTTTTCGACAACATTACCCATAATTGAACTTATTTGTGAGTCTTCTTAAGTGGACTGAAAATTCATTAAACCTTATTTACATTATGTGACAAATATAAGCAGCTGAACAAAAACATGCATATTCTAACAAATAAAAGTAAAGTACATTATTATAGCTAATAAACACTCAACTACTATTTAATTGAATGTATCTAATGTGTATTAATAATGAATTAACAAACACTCAATTAGTAGTGTTCCCTATGTATTATTGATGTCACACCATTCAAATGAATAACCAAAAGAAAACGAAAATAATTTTTTTGTTCAGAAAGTAGATGAAATAATTTGAGTGCAAAGGCAAGAGCATCAGTAGATAAATTGTCAACAAGTGAACTTACCTGAAGTTCAGAGATCAAGTGTAAACCATCATATGCACTGGCTTTGCACAAACATTTAAATAAACAACAGATTTATCAACTTTTAAAACTTTACAAATTACCTTAATTCATTATCACTATTCACCAATTTTCATATTTCATATAGAAAAAGAGATTAAACCTATAAAATGTTTGCAAACGAGCAACTCTAGCTTATAGCAATTAGCAACCCATTCTACATTCCAAACAGCAAAAAGCTTCGCAAATCCAAACTAAATAAAATACATTATAAAACAGAAAAATTAAAAAAAAGAAATATAGATGAGACATTACCTAGAGAAGAGAGAAGATGAAAGTGGAAGGAGGGGTGAAGCGCTAAGGACACAGCGCTGGCGGCGGCGGCGGTCGGAGAGAGGGAAGATGAAAATTGTTTTGTTTGTGTTTTGTGTTAATGTTATGTTGCAGATGAAAGGACTATTTAGGAGTCCATTTCATTCTTTTATTTTTTAATTAAAACTATGTAATTGTGCTTAAATTTATAATTTTAGTTAAAATTATGTAGTTTTATTTAAAATAAAAATATAACTCTATAATTTTAATTAAAATAAATGATACTAAATAAATAAAATTAAAAATCTGTAATAAAAAATATAGAGAAAATTACAGAAAAAGGCCAAAAATTAGCCCACATTTCACGCGCTACAATTTTTATTCTATGATTTACATCTGTACTAATTTTATTACAAATTGACAGTTTTTCTTTAAAAGTTTTCACCAACACCTATTTTTTAAGAAAGGTGATGTTCTCCATTACAAATCTTCGTAAATCTCCATCACCGTCTTTGCAAATCTCCATCGCCATCTTAGATCTATTATTATCACAACCACCAGCTGTCGTCGGGATGTTCCAAAGAAATCCATGTCTTCCGACGGTAATTTCTCTCCTGCCGGTGTTGAGCTCTGATACCCCGACGGCGGGACGGGTTGGCGGAAACGGCGGTGAAGGGTGGTTCTCGGCGGAGCTTCCACGCCCGGAGTGTTGGTGGGTTGACGATGCAATGAAAAGTGGGATAGCAGCGGATGTGAAGTGAAATCTGTGGAAATTTACATGGATTTTGATGGAAAACATGGAAATAATTTCAAAAGATTCATAAGGATGTAAATTTCTAATGTGCTAAACTGTTGTAAAAAAGGTTCCTTTTTGTAAGTGTCTTGTATGTGTTGGATGAAATTCTCAAATGGATAACTTTTTCTATTTGGCTCTCCTGGTTCTTATTGTACTATGACTGCTTCACTTTCTGCATTAAAATGTTCAAGTTGTTCTTCATTAATTTTTGATTTTGTTATTGTTTACAAGTTGTGACCCTTCATTGAATTTTGAGGAGTTATCTCAAAAGATTCATTATGGCTTATGCTATTGCTTGCACTGTTAGATAATTCAATGTACAATTTGTTAGTGTTTCATCTAACTTTTAGTTGTAACTGTAGCATGTAGGATAACAATTTATTTAGGCTAACTATTCAATTTTATAAATCTCTGATACATAATTTATATATGATTGATACATGTTTGCTACAATAATTGAATTAACCGACTAATTTGATTGGTTCATTTTTATATTTTGAAGATTTTTATTA
Organism: Mercurialis annua; assembly: GCF_937616625.2. NCBI lineage: Eukaryota > Viridiplantae > Streptophyta > Magnoliopsida > Malpighiales > Euphorbiaceae > Mercurialis > Mercurialis annua. The sequence goes on from NC_065570.1 coordinate 68,120,839, forward strand.
ATTTGATTAATTCTACTACATATTTTTTTTTTATACACATTTGATATATCTCCTTTATATATTCGATATATCTTCAATACATTTATTGTACTAATGTAACATACATATTTTCAATGCATATTTGATACATCTCAAATACATATTTGATGTAACTCCGATACATATTTGATACATGTTCGATCGTTAGAACTCTTTTTCTTGTTTTTATACGTTTTTTTTATTTTTATTACATATATTTTTTATAAATATTTAATATATCTCGAAATACATATTTGATACATAATTTATACATGATAAATTATACACATTTGATATCTTCGATACATATTCGATACATCTCTAACACGTATTTGATACATCTCCGATCTTTCGAACCATTATTTTTGTTTTTCATACGTTTTTTTTTTATTATATTTATATTTTATACATCTCTGATACATATTAAATACATAATTTATGCATGATAAATACATTTTTTTAAACGTACTTAATTGATACATTGTAGATACATTATTTATACATGATAGATACATTTTTTAAATGACATTAAATAAATACATCGCGGATATATAATTAAATATGATATATATATTATTTATGTATCAGACCCGTGTTCGATATGTATTAACAATGCATCCGATGAGTAATTCATAAACTTATATTTTTTTTATAATTATATTATTTGTATATTTGTATATTTTTATTAAAAATTAAAATTAATATTAGTATTAGTATTTTTAAAATTTATTTATAATAAATAAATTTTAATATAATTTAAATGAAGGGACTTTAAATCTTTTTAAAATTTAAATATTAAATAACCTATTTGTTTTTATCATATAAATAAAAATTTGTTTATTAAAAGCTATTTTAAACAAAATAAAAAAAGGGCTGACCTGCGCATAAAGCAGGCCAGTCTTAAAGTAAAGCAGGTGCACCAAGTGGTGCACCTGCTTACGCGTGACGTCAGTGTGTCAGGGGCTGACGTAGCAATAAAGGTGTTGGGTGTAATATTTTTGAAAATAAAGGATGCTGGTGTAAAGAATACAGATAAGAAAGTACCGCATGAAAATGATGGTTCTTTTTTGAATAATTTTGTAACTTTCTCAAAAATTTATTATAATTAATAAGTCAATTCATGAATTAATACACTGGTCTGCAAGCTTTTAATTGAGTTTAAATGTGAATAGCTTACGAGCACTTAATTGAAATTAAATACGAATTCTTTATAAAAATAAAGAGCCGAGCATCGTTAAATATATATTTGGTTTGTTTAAATAAATATACATAAAATAAAATTTGATCTCGATTAGTTTTGATTATGAATTCACTTGCAACAAAATTCAGAGCGTCCTCTAGCAATTCAGATTTTATCATATAGTACAAAATAAACATAGAAAAAGAGAACAAGAAATTGTTAATAAGTTTATTTATCATCACATTTTTGCTTGGGGCTAAAGACTAATTTTAGTTAATTACTATTATCCTCATGAATTTAAGTGCGAACAGTTAGTTTTTCCCTTCAGTTATACCTTAAACCCCTTATAAAGGGAGATTTTAGTTAAAGAAAAATAAAATGTGGGAAAACCAATAGTTTTTTTAAAATTTTATAGAGAAGACAATAATTCGGACCTAACTTTATGCGAATAATAGTAATTAACCCAAATAATTTTTTATATGCAGAATAAATAAATACAGGGACAAAATTGCAGAGAGCCAAAACTGCTCCAAAACAAATGGTTAATAAGCCACTTAGCATTGCCAAAATTGTATCTGAAAAAGTAATATGTTTTCATGGTGCCATCAGCTCATCTATTGTATAGGAAAGAGACTTTGCCCAGTCAGCTCGTAGGAGTAAAGTTTGTAATGTTTTCATTATATTGTATCCAGGATCCAGCTTTCGCTGCCACCCCTGCACGTATCATTGCCAAAACCAAATCACATTCTGATAATAAAATTGCAAATATGCATGCACTTTGAACCGAACCGAACCAGAGTTGTACGTTTTTCAAATCGAACATTCTAAGGAATTAAAATAATTCAAAACGAACTTGTCGGTTCAGTTTGCACTAAAATTTAGCTGAATGTATTCATGTCTAAAACCGAACCAAACCAATTAAACCAATTCTTTTATAATCTTAAACCAAATCAAATTTAGCCAAGACACTACATATAACGTGTTAAAGGAGCTCGCATCTGTTACATGGCATACAGTTACAATCCAAGTTCAAACATTCATGCAGAGGAAAATAACTTCTCACTTTGTAGAATTGATTATGTTTATATCAAAATGAATTACTAAATGAAATCATTTGCAAATGAAATGAATTCTACAATAGAGTTGAACCAAACAAAGGGTAATCGAGAAAACAAAATTACCTCAAGAACTAAAGTTGTCACCATCACAGTGCAAACATTTCCATCTATGTTAACTTTGTGGCGCCTGACTTTCTCCAGTACTTCTTGCATGCACTCAGCAGGATGAACTATATCACCCTCTGGAGTACCCCAAAAAGTGAATGCCTCTTCTACTTCCTGATAAAATAACACTTCAGAAATTGATGCTCAAATATGCAATGCAACGTTTATACACACATACGCGCAAAAGTGATAATGACCTTGTTGTGAAACCATGATAGATCAATCATTTATCAAACAATTGGCAACATATATGTGCACATTTCAGATTACACAATAGCAGAAATTATTTTTCTTATGCCCATGACATGATAACCAATTGCTTTTTCAATTTATCAAGCCTGACACCATTTAATCCCTTCTTGCCACCTAAGAGACTAACTCATTTTCCAATTTTTTTCAATCCGCAACATCAAGTAGAACTAGCATATAGTTTTACCATCCTAATAGAGAATAACTCGGTGCAGTCCTTAACACAACCAACAACAATATAAAGAAATCATGTTTCAGATAGGTAACCTCAATGAAAGCTTTAGGATTGGGGCAGTTTTGCTGTTTTGATAATCTTAGCGTGCATTGTGCTGCAGTTCGGCCATCTCGGCGAGCAACAGCTTTGAAGAAATCAATTAAATTTACTCGATCACTCTTGGAAAGTTCCGCAGTCATGCCTACATCAAGAAAGATGACATGGGGCTTTGATTTAAAGATCCCTTTTCTAGAAGACTTGTTTTGAGACGTCCGCACCAGAATATTTCCTGGATGCATGTCAGCATGAATAAAGTTGTCCACCTGAAATAAAGAAATTACCCTTTTCCCTAAGCAAGACAATATGAATGAGAGACCAAAATAATGACATGTTTTAGATTTTCAACTTCCAATATTCAATAAGTGTAAAGTATTACCAAAAGCATTTTCAGAAGGGCATGAGTCCCAATGTGAGCAAGTGCACTTTTTATTCGATGATGTCCTTCAAGTTCATCAACAAAGTGCGAGACACTTTCCCCTTGCTCATATGTTTCTACTAAAACAGCAGGGTGCACAAGTGGGTATATGGGCTTTGGAAAAGAAACATCCTTCCAACTTCGGAAATTATATATAAAGCGGCTTAAGTGAGCAGCTTCTCTAGCAAGGTCAACTTGAGACATCATAAAAACTGCAAACTGCTGCACACTCTCATCCAGTCTCAACCAATTCAAAGTTGGAATGAAGTTTGAAATTTTGGCAACCAAGTTGATTATCTCAAAATCTCTCCTGATTGATTCACCAACACCAGGATGCCTGACTTTTACAGCGACCACCATAGGAATTTTCTGTTTTTGACCTGGATATCTAAATCTCAAAGAGGCTCGATGCACTTGAGCAATACTACCAGATGCAACAGGCTTCTCTTCAAAACTATCAAAAATCTCAGAAAGCTTGCGACCGAAAGCTCTTTCAATAGATTTCCTAGTGTAATCAAAACTATGTTCAGGAGCTTTAGTGTGCAGCTCTGCAAGCTTCGTGCATAAATCTCTAGGGAAGAGATCTGGCCGTGTAGCTGCCCACTGACCCCATTTTATGAATGCTGGACCCGCTTTTTCCAGAGTGCGAAGAACAACCTGAAGCCACATTTTCCTAAATTTTGGTCCACAAAGGTCCACAAATGGTGCCATTACCAAACTAGGAGAAAACAGGAGTGCCAAATACAGAGCTCGCGCTAGCAAAACAAAACCTTCTACAACACCGAGCAGTAATGAGGTAACATAAACATGTCCATCTTGAGCACGCATATACAAAGAATTTTGTAAGGGATAAACCTTCGTTTCTGACAACGTCCTTTGTGCCCATGCCACCTCACCACATGTCATCGCAAAAAGACCAGGTACTAACAGGTGCGAGCGAGTCAAAGCCAAGCTAACAGCTTGAGCAATCCTACTTACACAAGGGAAAGAATGATCACTGACAGAACCTTTTCTAAGAAACCTTTTAAAGGCAAGTTGGGCATGGTTCATCACCGCATTACTAGCTGATAGAACAGAATAATTCCTAGAAGAAGAAACATAAATCTTGCAAAAATGTTCCTTAATTCCATAATATCCAAAGAATGTCGAATATCTTCCTCCACCTCCTCTATTAGGAGAGCTATATCTCAAATTACAGTATCTGAGTTTACGCAAGTGTAAGCCAGCTGTAGTATCTAAGGTTGCATATTTCCTTAATTCTAATTGACTCTGCCCATGATTTGAGATAATTAATCTTCCAACTTTCTTAATATTTCCAAACATCAAAAATCTGCATCCAAAAGTATTTTACCGAAAATTTAAGATTTGCACACTAACAGGATCAGGACAATCACAGCAAATAAAAATGAAATCACCGACATGACATATTTTGTGACATTCCCCCAAAATACAAGCTTGATTTCTTGAAATTGATATAAATTTAAGGCTATAAATCAAATACAAACAATTGAATCACCAAAAGATAGCTTAAAACAAAATAATCATAGAATCTCCCCTCATTCTACTAATTGGATTTTTTTCTCATTGTCTAACAATTCCCTGTTGTGCTATAAAAGCCCAGTTCCTACACTCAAACCCCTAAGAGAACACAAGAGAACGATAAACTGAATTAGAAGAGAATGGTACAGAGACTTACTTAGAGGAAGCGGCGCCGCTATGTCAGTAAATCAAACCGGCACATGATCGTCAAGACCCCAGGTGGGAAGTTGGTTAATCAGACCACCAACAAGCGATCCTTAGTTCCACCTGTCACTGGCAAGGGATTTGTCACCGGAGACCTGCTGAATATTAGAGGTCAGGATTGTCCGGGAACAGGAAAACTATACGGGAAACGGGCTTATGGAGATGTGTTTTCCGGTGGCGCTGTCAATAGAAAGGGTTATTAGTGCCTTTTCAGTTGATGGTAATTGGTGTTGAGATCATTTATTTCTAGCTGGCTTAAAGTATAAATAAGCGCTTCAAGTTTTCAACAAAGACTGTTTATACTCCTAAACTCTAACTCGGTTCAACTCATCCCATAAACTTGTAAAACTAATGCAAATAAACTTTTTCAAATTTAAAGATATAAAATTGTTATATAAAATTTAAAGATGTATGTCCACTTTTATTTAAGTATATATGTGCATATGTTGTAAATAATTTTAAAAAATAACTTTCTAATTGTGAAGTAATTTTTGAAATCAGATCGGATTGACTAGTTGGACTAATTTAATTAGAAACCGGTTGTTTATTAAGTCTAATGAGACATTAAATTTTGAATTTAATCTAAAAGTATCAAGTAATGTAATTTATATAAATTGAAAATTGTCATATATTGATACTGTTGTTAGGACTGAGTACAAATCTAACCAACTCGTCAATATAATCATCAACAATTTTATTCTTAACAAATTAAGCGGTGCCTTCTCTCTAAACCTTGAGAGAGGAAGCTCAATTTTCTTCACGCAAGTGATCTTCGACTTTTAGCCGGAAATCACGTCTCTTAACTTGTTTATTTCCATGTCTACTTTTATTTTTCGTATTTTTCGAATAAATTGCTCTGCTTTTGGACATTTTATGTGTTTTTAGAGTGTTTTGTTATATTTCAAAGTTTGTTTTCCAAACTGAACGGACATGTGTATGGCTTAGATGAATCACGTATATCCCTTAAACATTAACCGTTTTCAGTCGTTTAATGTAAACCAAAACTTAGCATTAACGAAAGAAAATTGTCAAGTTAGCATTTTTGTAAATAGAACCCGCATTTAGTTCAATTTTATAATTTTTCTCTCAATTATATAATAACCTTATAAAATTGCCAATTTTGCCCAAATCTGCATCTCGTACGAAATCTTGTAAATGGGACTTTTTTAGACTCAAAAATACTTTTACAAATGACTTACTTGAACTCTTTTCTACTTAAAAAATTTCAAAATAAATGACTTATTTAAATTTTTGCAAATGAAAAAAATATCAATTTAGCACTTGTAGGTACCACTTAAATGAAAGGTGCAATTTAGATAAAATGGGTGATTTTCTTTCAATTATATAATAGCCTTATAAAATCACCAATTTTGTCAACCGTATTTTTAAAGGTCAAATCGGATTATTTAAAAATCGGATTATTTAACAAATTCAGAGGTTTAATAGGTAAGACATTAAGTTTAAGAGGTAGATAGATAAAAAGTACAAGTTCAAAGGTCAAACAATATATTAAGCCGTATCAATTTAGTTTTGTCGACATATAGTGACTACATATAAACCCCGTCTTAACTCTGGCATATGCATCCGATGCAAAATCTATACAAACAGCAACCTGTGTAATGAATTAACCGGGTTTAATTTTATGTATGGGCGTGTGAGTATTTGCGTACATGTTAGATAAAAATGTCAACAAGCTTCATCTAAACCGAACTGAATAACGACCCAAACTAAACCAACAAATTCAGTTTGATTGAGTTTGAATACATCATTCTTAAACGACCCGAAGACGGACTATTACAGAGAAGCACATATTCACTATAAGAACAGATAGTTTCAAAATTTACAAGGATAAAATATGGGTCGGTGTGCTTCAAAAGGCCAGTCTATAGCAAAACCCATTTTGAAATGATCTAATACGAGATGATGCTAGCAAGCAGTGCAAACAAACCTTCCACCGGATATGGCTTCATCTATCCCATTCTGAAACTGTCTTTCTTGGATCCACTTTTGGCGGATTTCCTACTATGTTTCTTGGTGCTTGAGCAGTCAGCCGATCCCAACCCATGAGATGAGGCAATGCAAACTGCACCATATGAACAGAATGGCAAAAGAAAAGAACATCACGAAAAGTTTATTCAGCAAAGCTAGATTCATAAACAAGCAAAATGGCAGATGGCGACACTGAACAAGAACATATTGAAACAACAACTCAATATGCAACCCTTTATGCAACTTAAATAGGAGTTTAGATGTGCTCATCAACTCTCGAGCATTAGCAAGTATGTGTAATGCTCGACAGTTCAGTTTTCAGTTGATAAGTTTCTAAAAGTACTGCAACTCATCCTACAAAAGAAGTCAAAGCTAATGAGTCTTAGTTGTGATGATACCCAGGGACTTTTAACCGTAGCATTAGAATCTTTATTTTATTTTATTTTTTTGGTGACACAAAGTCTGGTAAATATTCCTACAGTTGGTTAAGTGTCCCAATGTATACAGTGAATCAATTAAAGATATAAAAGGTCAGCACATACATAAATTAGGGGAGAAAATGTTGAAAAATACAAAATGAAATAGCTAGTTGACAAAACTAATTCTTGCGAGGGGCATTTTGAGAAAGTCAAGAAATAAAGCTATCCCCTTCCTCTCCCTCTTGTGCTTCATGTCTCTTTAACTCCAATTCATTATATAAATAACAAGTCATCTAGTTACCAGTAAATGTCCCCCAATCACAGGTACGACGGAAGCATAACAAGTCATCTAGTTACCAGTAATCCCCCATTTTCAAACAACAAGTTTTTGTGAATTTATGATCATTGGTACTTCCTACCTTTCAAACATTCTTTCATTACACAAATAAAATTCTTAACAACTTTCCTAATGAGTTAAAACTGTTTATTATGATTCCTAAGTAATGGACCTCTCTATTTTCTTACTCCCTCCGTCCCAATAGAGTTGTCCACTTTACCTTTATCACACAGTTTAAGAAAAGCAATTATTGTAATTTGTGTATAGGTTTTACAAAATTTTACTTACTTTTTTTATAATACCCCTATTTAATATAGGGTTCACATGCAATTTACTTTCACTTTATTCATTAGTGGATTTTAAATAGGGGTAATATAGAAAAATTGAGGGTAAAAGTTAGTTACTTTTTGAAAGTGGACAAGAGTTTTGGGACAAAAAAATTTCTCAAAGTGGACAACTCTATTGGGACGGAGGGAGTATTTTTTTTGTAAAGAGAGATAAAGAAAAGAAAGCATGTCCATTCAAAGTAAATTTATAAAGCACAGAGTAAATAAAATGTTTAAGATGTCATACACTGCAAGCTGTTTTGAGAACTGCAATTTCACCAGCAGTGACAGGAATGTTCAACCGCTCATTGGTTCCCAAAGCGTTGTTAACAACAGCTGAAAAAGAATTCACATTAAAATAACTAGGAATTCTATCAAACAAAAAGTGTAATGTTAAAGCAACAATTTCAAAATACGACTAGTAAAATAAACAATTCAAGTTTTCTCAGAGACCAAAACAATAATGGCACAAGAAAATAAAAATGTACGACAAAAGGAAACAAAAACAACAGTGGGATACTGCATTGGTTCAATACAAAATTAGAGAAATAAATAAAGATCTAATTTAAAGGGCGAGACAACTTTCTTGGAAAATATTAATACAAGGCATAGATTAGTTGTAGATCTATTGAGATAAAAAGGAAAGGAATCCATGAAGTGTATATAATTGTTAGTAAGGCCTACACAAAGGAACCCAGAGGTTGTAAATTGTATATAAGTAGGATGAGATTGGATTAGAGATTACCAAGCAGCAGATTTAATGAATAAAAACCAGGATAGATGGAATGCATTGGTAGGTATGCGTGCATCCAAGTTAGAATTGCTTATAGATCCCATTATGCACAAACTTCAAACCAAGAAATAGTGAAATACACAGCCAGAACAGGCTTCCGGCCTTTTCTTCATCATCCGGCAATGAATTTCAGCTCATTAAAGCACACAGGCGGGTTGAACTCACAAAACAAAAAAGTAAACTAAGATCTCAAAAAGATTTGAACGAGCAGCAGTTCTGCTGGAAAACTCATTACAGATAAGCATGAGGACTATGAAGGCTGAGATGAAGCACGGGTTCTTTTAGAAGTAACTAGATGAATGCACTCAAGGTTGACAAAGCCAGAAATAAATGAAACTTCCCGGAACTAGTTTCTATATATACGTCGGCAAACATAAAGGAAACAGTGGTCCAAACATGTCTATAGAGACCTATTTGGTAATGCTATACCCTAAAGGCTATTTGTTAACTAGAAAATTCAACAAATTGCAATATCAAATTTCCCAACCTATCTCCACTTTTGACTCAAACTTCATACAACTACCAACCTTGGAACTATTTATTATCCTTTCGTAGTAGATTTAACTTCTGAAACTATTTAGTAGATAGTTCTAAATGCTGGATTTTTGCTATCGCTCAATTGGTTACTCAACATCATTTTTCTATTTATGAGTTTTAATGGGAAAGAAGCAAATGATAGAATTGCTCCTTTGGGGAATAATTGGTGACACTGACAGTTCGGGGTCTGAAAAAAACTTAATAGATTAATTTGCATTATGAACCTATAGAGCACGTGCAGGATAGAGAAACTGCAAAGATCAAATTTTGCAACAAGATAAAACACTTACTTAATGATACGAAATAACCACCACCTTCTGGATGCGGCTTAAATGATAAGCTCTTTCTCACTTGACCAGCATTACTGTTTATATAAATAGGTAATTCACATATAGATATTAGCACAATTTAAAAAACTGAATGATGTGACTCAGATAAACAGATCGGTGTACTAAGCAGATTACAAAATTCTAAACTTAATACAACCATGTCTTTGAAGTTATCTACATGAATGAATAAAAAATACACAGTAAACCAACCTTGATAACATTCCAGGATCATGAAAGCATTCAAAGGAATCCTTGGGACCCAAGCTTAACAAAGACCCCACTTCTGTCGCCGATAAAGCAAATTTCTACAAATTATCAACACAATCTACCATTCAAACCAATAACATTGAAATTTATACACAGAGAGAGGCTAAAAAGGCTTTGTAGCTTAATGATGAACAGATTCAGGTTTCAATGAGAAAAATAGTAAAGCAAATTACCTGCTTCTTTTCATAGTCATACTTGCGCTCTCCCATGGCAGGCAAGAAAGTTAACATTATAGAACCATATCGCTCGACTTTAAGATCCCCAGACTGCAAAATATGTTAAAAATGAGGATTCATTCTACTGAAGCTGATAGGATTAAATATGGTATAGATATAAAAAGAAATTTCAGCTTACATTCAGCCTAGAAAAAGTTGGCAGAACAGGCTGAACTGAGAGTGCAGCTTTTCCCTTGTAAATGGAAAACGGAGCAAACACTCGTTGCAAAAAATTCCCCGCCCCTGCATCATTTCAGATAAGTAACATTGACTAAAACAGACCCAACAATTGCAACAAAACTAGAAAACATCTTTGTACAAAGCTACCAAACCTTTGATAGTAAAATCCTCACGAGCAGTTGAAATGCCAGCCCGGAATGTAAGATCATGAAACACTGAAGTGTCTCTGATATTAACAGATTTCCCAATTGAAATCCTAATTTAGAGAAACATCAGTGGAAAATTATACAACACAACTTTTTGCGCCATGTTATTCACACAACAAACCAATAATGCGCTAGTCAAGTGGAATATTTAGTGATAAAAAAAAGTAATAGTTAAAAAATTCAATATCGCAAATGCTCATTGGCTTATTTGCTTGTTGTAAATATGACATGGCGCATCGGTTGTGCGAGATAAACTCTCCACATCAGTAGCAAGAAAGATTAGAGAACCGATGAAATAAAGTTGGAAAGCAATTCAACTTGACGATTAAAGTTCATGCCGTTAGGTTTTAACCCGACAGACCAATTAATACACTAAAAGATTTACCTAAAGTAAAGATTGAAAAAAGACTATTCAATTCAAACACTCGAAAATAGATGATAAATTTCTTCAACACTCAAAGAAATTGGTTTTTATGGATAAACAAAAAAGGGATCCCTAAAAATAAACAGAAATGGAAGAAAAAAACTTATTAAAAAATAGGGTGTGTTTGATTCTGTACCTAGACTGTTGCAGTAATCGCCATAGCTTCATCATCTTGATTCTTGGGAGTGTAAGTAAGTGACCGAGAGAGTGAGGGTTTTAGAGATGACGTTTGGTAGTTCAAACAAATGTGCCAACACAAAATTAGGAAAATACTCTCGTTTCTAAAATAATATAATTTCTTACCTTATTACAAGATATAAAAAATAACTCGTAAAAAATTGAAACAATAACTCGACTTTTTAATATTGTTATTTTTTTACTAAAATATATTTATATTATAATAATATCTATTTTTATTATTATTTTATTCTAATCATATTTCTTTAAGCTGTGTACGTATTTATCTCAAAAAGTAAAAATAATTGTTTTTTTTACCTCAAAACGGAAAAAAAAAATTAAAAATATTCCATGATTTTTTTAGATTTATATATTTACTCTTATTTTTAAAATAATTATGATTTTACTCCATTATCAGATAGGTATCGTCATATTATCATCTCGTTATAATAATTTTTTTGTACATGTAGGTATCATATTATCATACTATTATCACAACCTTATCATTATATTATCATAAAACCTTATCATACTATTATCATCTCTTTATCATATTTTTCTGTAATTTTTTTATTTTCATGTAGGTATCATATTATCATAGTATTATCATAATTTTATCATTTTATTATCTAAAAACCTTATCATACTACTATCATAACATTATCTATCTATTATCATAACATTATCATATTATTATCATTATCGTATCATTTTATTACCATAACTTTACAATAATAGTATAATGTTATGAAACCAATATGATTATATAGTGATACTCATATGATAACCAGACACTATTTTTTTAATAAAAAAACGCTTTTCTCTGCAGTAATGCAGTGATACCCATATGATAATCAGATGTTGTTGTTGTTTTTGCAAAAGATCATTTTTATGCAGAAAATCGTTTTGTTCATTATAATTTTTTTTATGCGTATTGTTAGATCTAAAATTAAAAATAAATAAATTCAAGAGTAATTTATTTAGACCTGAATGTTAAAATAAATCGTAATAATCACCACGAGTTAAGAAAACAATTGCTAAAATAAAATATGAAAGAACGGGGGAGCGACATCAAAATGATGGCGAAGCGACGGCAGAACGATGAAGAAACGACGAAAAAGAAGAAAAATAAATGGAGAAAAAAAATAAGAAATAAAGAAAAAGAAGAAGAAAAATGACAAAGAGAAAAAGAACAAAAGAAGAAGAAGAGATAGAAAGAGGAGAAAAAGAAGAAAGAGAAAGAGAAGGAGAGAGAGAAAGAAAAAAGTGACGTGGTAATTTAGAGTAAAATAATAAGAAGAAGTAAATATAATTATATATAAATATATTTTAAAATAAAAAAATAACAATATCAAAAAGCTGAGGTATTTTTTCATTTTTTTTGAGGTAGGAAATCATATAATTAAAATAAATAATATTTTTTTCTAATTTTCTCGACTTGTATGGCTCTTACGCCAAGAGATGTGCGCCTCTTAAATAATTAATTATTTTATCTAAATAATCTAAATAAATGTTAGAAATTTAAATATTTAAATTTATGTAAGTAGTTAATCATATGTATTTATAACACAATTCTCTATCATAGTATAATCTTAATATTGTGCTGGAACTCCTTAAATAATTAAAAAAAATTAAATGAAAAGTAAAAATTAAATACTTTGAAATTGGACTTAAGTAGCAATTTGTACCTTCAACTTGTAATCAATGTGTAATTAGCACATAAATTAACTCTGTGAGCACATCAGCTACGAAGTCGGCGGTTATGGCAATTGACCATATTTTGGCAAATTAGCTTACAAGTTGAGAGGACAAATTCTCAAAATGGGGTTAATTGACTATGACCACCAACTTTACAACTTATTTGCCTACAAAGTTAATTTATATGCTAATTGATTACTCCCTCCATCCTAAATTGATAGGGAGTATTTTAAATTTTTTTGTCCCAAGTTATATGCAGTAATTTATTGTTTAAATATTTAAATTATATATATGTCCTCATTAATTGTAATATATTACATTAAAAAGAGAGAAAATCCACTAATAAACAAAGTATTAAATAGGGACAAGTGTGATATGTTTTATAGAATTACTTATTTGTGTAGATTTATTAAATTTCTTAATACTTGAGTTTGTCCTAAACTGTCTATCAATTTGAGACGGAAAGAGTATTTACAAATGTAGGGAGCAAATTGCTATTTAATTATTTTGAAATTGTATTATTAATTTATCGGGCGGCAAGTTACCCATAAGTAAAGGTGGTAACGTGAATATCTTTATGAAATAATTGAAGAGTAATATTTTCTAAAAAAATTACCAATATATTTTTCATATATATATATATATATATATATATATATATATATATATTGAGTCGAGGTAACTCGCGAGCTATTCGGGATTGACTCGAAAAATACTCGAAATCGGCTCGACTCAAATCGAGTCGAGCTCGAGTTCGAGCTACTTGAATTAATTATCAAGTCGAGTTCGAGCTCCAAAATACTTGACTCGATGAGCTCGCGAGCCTAGTCGAGCTTCGTTTAATTTACCTTTTACCTTTTTTATTTATATATATTTATAAGGGTTAATTACATATAAAATCACCATCTTTACACGAATTTTCAAAAATAACACGACCTTTAAAACGTGTCAATTCAGGGCATCACCTTTCATTTCTTTTCAAAAACAACATGAGCACGTTTTTTGATAAAATTTTGCTGACTTGGACACCCAATGAGAGTGCCACGTGTCACGCCACGTCAGCAAAAATGCTATTAAAAATGTGCCCGTGTTATTATTGAAAAGAAATAAAAGGTGGTGCCCTGAATTGCCACGTTTTAAAGGTCGTGTTATTTTTGCAATTTCGTGTAAAGGTGGTGATTTTATATGTAATTAACCCTATTTATAATAATACCTTTATTTTAATATTAAAATATAATTTTTAAATATTTATATTGATAATCGAGCCAAGCCGAGTCGAGCTCGAGTCTCAATTATTCTGTCGAGTCCGAGCTCGAGCTCTCTAAATAAAACTCGATCGAACTCGAGTTGAGTTTCGAGCTTAAGATTTTAGAGTCGAATCGAACTCGAGCTTGACAGTGTTTCGAATCGACTCGGTTCGGTTACACACTTAATTGTATTATTTATATTTCATATATTGTAATATCTAATTTGTATTTCATTTTAAAAATAATTGTTTTCTTTGCCCCTGAATTTATCATATGTACCCTACGGCACAACTATAATATAAAAGAAGAAACTTCCAACCTGTTTAAGAAAAAGGCTTAATTACTTAAAAACCACCCACCTTATAATTTTTTTTCATTTATACCATGACCTAGGAAAATTTTCAATTGTATCCTATTTTTGATTTTTATGTTTCATCTCTACCCTAATGAGTTGAATTGACCTTTTTTTTTTTGAAAAAAAGTTTAAATTAATCCTTCATTTTAACCTATATTCTAATAAAACGTTAACGATAATCATTTATATATCTTATTTTTAATATTTTCATCTTTAAATTAATAAAATTATCAAAAAAATTATTCTTGGGGTACAAACGAAACATAAAAATCAAAAATAGGGTACAAATGAAAATTTTCCTTCATCGTGGTATAAATGAAAAAAAGTTATAAGGTGGGTGATTTTTAAGTAATTAGGCCTAAGAAAAAGTCCAACTGGTTTGCATGTTATTATTAGCATATTTTTATTGTCTTTCTAAACAAACAAATAAATAAAGACTACTTGTCAAGGAAGGTACCGTATACATCTAGGTTAAGGGGCACCTTATCATCAAAGAAAAAGAATTTGTGCTGAGCTTATGAGATTAAATCCTCTCTACAAGCGTCAAAATTTCTCATTTTTAAGTAATTAAAATTTTGGCATTGACAATGAAGGGGAGGACTCAACTTGAATTTTTTATGTATTTCCTTCTCTATAATAATATTATCATTAGTCTCTAACCAAAATTAATTAATTAGGTGTTGGTTCGATAATGTTTCTTAAAAAAATTCAAATATATCACCTGTTTATGTCCTTCGACTTTTAAAATTAAATAAGAAAACATACATAAATAACTAATTATTAGCTTACAATAATTTCTTATATTTTCAAATGTCAGCCTACAATTACATTATTTCATTTTTCATCTTTCAATGCCATTTTATTTTTTAGTTAATTCATTTTATTTCATTTTTAAATTATAATTTTACTATTTATATTTTTGTTTTTTCGCCAGTGTGCGTACCGATTCTTTTCTTGAAATAAAGTTTCCCTTTGAATAATGCATTCCTATGTTGTACGGAAAAGAAGCATAAAAAGTGATGACAAATCATATATATAAACCAAAGTTGGTGATTTATATTTATATTTTAAATGGATTTGATAATTTTACAACTACTTGCTTGCTAAGGGATTATAAAGCGTAAACTACTTTAGAAAGTAGAGACTATAGAAATTCCACTTGGTATATGGGACCAACGGAAGGTCTGATTATGAAACACAGCCGAATCTTTAATGTACTAGAGCGTGGGTCCTTGGATGGGATTCCACGTTTTCCTTTTTAAAATATTCATATTAACATAGATATTAAATTAATTTCAACTACTATAAATTTTATTAAATAATTACTTTTAAATTAATAATGTACTTAAACAAAAATTTGTTTGATTTTATTATAGTTTACTTTTTTTTATGAGAAATACTAATTTTTAAAAAAATTGTTGAATTTTTTTTAAAAAATATTTCACTCAGTCGTATCATCATTGAATTTTAAGAATTACTACTCCCTCCGTCCCAATAGAGTTGTCCACTTTACCTTTATCACACAGTTTAAGAAAAGCAATTATTATTTGTGGGTTTTGTAAATTTTTACTTACTTTTCTTGTCATACCCCTATTTAATATAGAGTCCACTTGCAATTTACTTTCAATTTACTCATTAGTGAATTTTAAATAGGGGTAATATAGAAAAATTAAGTGTAAAAGTTAGTTACTTTTTGAAAGTGGACAAGTATTTTGGGACAAAAAAATTTCTCAAAGTGGACAACTCTATTGGGACGGAGGGAGTATTATTTTTAAAATATTACTTACTTTTTAAAAGAAAGAAATAACATCATGATGAGGTTCAGTTAGAGATAGTATATTTTACAAAGCTCTCTTGATATTAATGTTTTCTAAAATATATGAAATAAACTCAAAAAAAGTAAACATTGGATAAAGAAAATTGAGATAAAAAATTTATTTTAACAAGTTACTAATTAAAAGGATAAAAACAAGTGGAATGCATTTTCATGTGCTAATATATACATCTAGAAATTTAGCCCGTTAGCATTAATTAACACCATTTTTAATAAATTTGTGTCTTTCGTTTCGTGTGCTTACCATTTCGTGTGATATACCATTTTTCAAAATGAAATGTGAAAAAAACATTGAACCAAAGTTCAAAATTTTAAATTACTATGGTCACCATTAAATTTTGCTTCCTCTAACTAACTTATTTTTTTAATTTATTCTGATTGATAAATTATTTCTATATTTTGGAGAAAAAAAGAAGAAAAAAAAGGGAAAATCTTGCTATGATGAAACAGAAGATCACGTTGACTTGGTTAGACTTCTTGATGTGTAAATTGTAGTAACACTTTCCTAGAGGGCTTCCCATTTCACAACAATAGTAGTCAAGTTTCAAGATCCCTTATTACCATAATTTTTGGACGTTTATATCTTGTCCATATTGTCCTTACAGGTTAGAAATGTTATTGTTTTTTTTTTTTGAAGATAAGAAATGTTATTGTTGAAAACTCAAAATATTATTTTTCCTTTTTTAAATATTTAATTTTAATAAGTCATAGTTTGATTAAATTCTATTTTATATTTTAAATGTATTATTACTTTCTTTGTTCCTTCCGATCTGATTAATTTTTTTTCACCCTGTTTAAAAGAAATTCATTAAACAAAGCATAATGTTACTGTAAACTCTTATTAAAATATTATATAAATAAAAATTATGGACAAAAATAAAATATATATAAAAAGGAAAATTCAAAAAAAAAACATTAATACTAATAAAAACATTTTTTTTGGAAAAGATAATTTGTTAAAATGTGTATATTATTATTAACACAAAAATCTTTCTATTATGTGTGTATTTATATTCCTTCACTTAAAGATTACTATTTTGGAAAGGAGGGAATACAAACAAACACATAAATTATAATAAATCCCTATTACTGTTGATTAAAATTTCAAATTATTGCTAATTGTTTTCCACACAATCATGTCAACCATTGGGAATAAGTAAAGTTGATTTAGCTTTATGACTACCATTAATTGTGGTTCTTCATCTCACAGTAATTACTGCTATTTTCCCTAGAATAAATAAATAATATTGGAAACCTAAAAAGAGATTAATATGCCATTAATATTAATCTTTTGATATACCCATAATTCACCACTATATATATTCATACTCATTTCTTTGTTTTTCTTCAATAACAAGTACTTAAACACCACTAACTTCTCAGGTAAGTTTACTATCCATTCTCTTCTTCACTTCAAAAAGTCTTCAGGTTTTTATAAATTTACATTGTTTTTCCAGATTTTGTTATTGTAATTGTGATCTACGATCGTGATGGGCTCGGTTCGTGATGATTCAAACGAGGTACCTTTTGATGATCGTCGTTTCTGTTTTAGTGAATCTTTATGGATTTATAGAATTTTGATTCGTTATTAATGTATATTGTGTTTGATTGCATTGCAGTTGACCAAAACTGAAAATGTTCTTGATTATCATCAGACAGTGATAACTGAAATTGCTTTGTCTGAAAAAGTGAAAAATGAAAGTGAGTCTAAGACAGAGGAAGCTGAAATTCTGTCTGAAAATGTTCTTGATCGTCATCAGACAGTGATAACTGAAATTGTTGTGTCTGAAAAAGTAGAAAATGCAACCGATATCGAGAGAGTGGAAGCTGAAATTCCGTCTGAAAACGAGCATAATCAAACTCTTGTGAAGAAAAATCCTGTAATTGTGTTTGTTTTAGGTGAGAATATTTATCCTATTTCAATCTGCTTTGTATTTAAGCTATGTATCACGGAAATATAAATGCTGAAATAGTAAAAACCGAAACGCCTTTATAAATATAGAGTTTTGGAGTTCGTAAGTGTTTTCTTACCAAAAATGGAGAAATTTTGGTGCAAAATTGTACTATTTGAGGTTTGTTTTGTTGTTATTTTAGTGATTAAAACTGCTGCATGTAGATTATTTTTTAGTGTATTGATACTGAACAAACTATCATTATGTATAAACGTATCAATTCAGGTGGTCCTGGGGGAGGAAAGAGCACACAGTGTTCCAATCTTGCAAAGGAAATAGGATACACTCATCTCAGCAGTGGTGAGCTTCTCCGAAAAGCGAGGAAATCGGACTTGGAAAATGGGTATTAATTGAAATTCTATTTATGTTAATTAGTATTTTTTTGTTTATATTTTTTAGAGACAGCATTTTGTTGACAATTTAGATACATTTTTGTGTGTAGACCATTGATAGAGAGCCTGATCAAGGAAGGAAAAAGTGTTCCTCCGGATGTAACTATGAGGATACTTTTGAAAGCTATGAGTGAGAGTGGAACTAATAGGTTTCTTCTCGATGGGTTTCCTCGCGATGATGAGATTCGTGTTGCTTTTGAGTCTGCTGTAAGTTCTATAAAATCTGTTTATTTTTAGCATCTGATTATGTTTTCATATAGATGTGATAAAATTGAGCTGATTTGAAATAAGGGTGTTTTGATTTTCTCAAAGCTCAATTTAGGCTTGCTCTTTTTCAGTCTAGTAGTATCATGATAATTAAAACTCCGCAATATTTGATTGATTCAACTCGGTTGAACTCATTTTCCGTACTTGAGAGATGGCTTACGCACTGATTAAAGGCTGACGATAAATTTGGTAATGCAGGTCGGAATAGAGCCGGAAATGGTTCTGTTTTTTGACTGTTCTGAAGAAGAGAGGGAGAGAAGAATTCTGAATAGAGATCAGGTTGAATTTATCGTTTCATGTACATTAAATGTATAATAAATTTGCTTATTTTATCCTTCAAATTGATCATTTTTTGACCTTGTTTTTGTTTGATTAATGTAGGGAAGAGTTGATGATAATCCCGAGTCAATAAGAAAGAGGTTCAATTACTTTGAACAGCATACTCTTCCTGTAGTCGAGTATTATCGTGCCAAAGGAAAAGTTTATCAGGTAAAAACTAAATTGATATAATCTTTGTTCAGATACTAAATTGTTATTTTCGAACAAGTTCACGCATCGAATTTGTTATTATCCCAAACTAATTGAACTTGTTTTTGTTTCAGATTGATGCTGCTAAGCCAATGGAAGAAGTTTTTGAGACCCTGAAAAGTTTTTTCAGATCATTAATTCAACCTGATGAAGAAATTCCGTCAACTAGTTCTGATTTGGAAAATGGAATTTCAGAACTGAAATTATGAATGTTGTTTAAATTTTCTTCTGGAAGATGTCACTAATATAGCTTAATGTGCCCATGATATTAGAAACTTTTTGTAATGCAGGCTTTAATTCTAAATTTTAGTCGGCATTTTTGTTTTAAATATGATGGTTTTGGATCAAGTTTAGAATTAGCGAGATGGGAAGTTTTTTTTTTTTTTTTTTTGAAAATAATGAAAATTTCATTAATAGAGAAATAAAAATACAACTTGATCAAATATTGAATATATCAATACATTCAAGAGATACAATAATAGAACATCATTTAAATAACAGAAAATTATATCTAATTTCTTCAATCGCATTGATGGAGCTCTTTGAATGTGCAACTCGGCGATCCGTCCGCTCCACTCGAAGGTTATTTTAAACCACAAATCGACTCTTTGGTCTTTGAATGAGTCCGATTGAGAGAATATTAGAAATAAGATTTCTACTGATAACACTTCAGATCTACGTTCCGTAGATAATTCCATCAAGAAAATAGTAAAACCCATAAAGGGTAAGAGCCAGAACTCCACTAAGGAAGATAAAACATCCATAAAGGAAGAAAAAAAAACCAACAGATCTCAGATCTGCGATTACTGACGTAAAATAAACTAAATACGGGATTTAAAGAGAAAACGAGAAGGTAGGGAGGTGATTTTGAACCAAACAATGGCTAAAATCACCTCCCTCTAGTTGCGGCTAGGGTTTTTGAAAAGAAAGAGAGAGTTTAGTATTAGAGAGGAGATGGGAAGTTTTTATCTTGCTACAATATATGTAATATATTTGTTTTGCCGTAGAAGTTTCATATGCTACATGAGGCTTTTATCAACGGTACAACAAGAAAAAACTAATAGTGATAAATATTTTTAAATTTTTATACAAAATAAAATGAAAATTTTAAGATGGGACATAAAAAGTAGGCTTAATGCCTTAAAAAACCCCGACCTTTCATCATCCCCTTTTCAATCCTACTCTGACGTTGAAAAATTGTCAATTTTACCTCAATTTGCATTTTTTTATTTCAATTGTACTCTAAAGCATAAAATTAATCTTTTTTTATTTGACAAAAGTTCAATAATTTTTTTAAAAAATGGTCAATTTAATATAAAAAATTAATCTAATGCAAAAGATGTCAATTTAGAGAATTTTTTCCAATTAAAAAAAGGTAAATTTTATGCTTTAGAGTACAATTGAAATGAAAAAAAATGTAAAATAAGGTAAAATTGACAGATTTACAACGTCAGGGTAGAATTGAAAAGAGGATGAAAGGTCAGGATTTTTTTAAGACATTAAGCCTAAAAAGTAAATGAAACCAACAATTCTGATCCATAATTGTAACATGCGCATTTAAGATGTTGATATAGTTTTCTTCTGCTTCTGCAAAACAAATAATCCAAACTTATATATTGTTATGCGAAGTACCAGGTTGATTATGCCTAATATATAGGTTAATGTGTATTTCATTTAAATATTTGACTAATTATACACAAAACTAATTATTTTTAAAGATACTATTTAATATATTAACTTTTTTATAATTATATGATAACTATATTTATAATTATTTTATTATTATACAAATATTGGGCTATTGTTATTATATATCCCAACTTTTTACGTTTTTTTATTCAAGCATAATATAAAAAACGTGATGCCATATATCACAACCTTTCACTTTGTGGCATATATAGTCTAAGTGTCTTATACGACATCATTTTAGTCATTAACACGGCCAAAAAAGATATTATTTTTACAGAAATAATGCATAAAACGCAAACAGGACTATAAGATGAAAAGATTATATCGTTTATCAAAAAGAAAAATGAAAAGATTAAAAAGATTGTGATGCAAGGTGAGATATTTTTTAGATTGTATATAAATTGAAAAAAAAAATCGCTAAAGATGATTTAAAGTAACAATAGCCCAAAATTATTTAATAAATAAGTAAACTTTTTATTATTTATTAAGATATTTATGCTAGTTTCAATAATTATTTATCTATTACATTAAAAAAATTAAATTATTTTAACTAGTTATTATATATATTTTATTTTATTTTAGGCTAATGTATACTAAAAATAACTCAAGAGATTTAATTGCACTATATTTACCATTGAAGCCTCCTATAGATTAATTAATAAAATTGACAAATTAAAGGAGTTAATTAATACTAATTGTTTTGTTAATTGACACAGCTTATAATTTGGCAAAATAATATAGCTCAAAATTATTATTATTGGGATAAACAATATGCTCAGAATCAGGTATAAAAACAGATAAATTTAGAAATAAAAAATACTAAACTGGTCATAAATTAAAATATGTGCTAAATGACCAATAAATTAAGTCGTAAAAGTAAAAAGTTAAGGAGATGTTTTAAGTATTGAACAAAGGATAAAAAGAACTTCTCAACTTATCACGAAATATCAAATACGTCTAAGGCCGTGAAAATGGATTAAAAAAAATTTAATAATTGCAAAAATGGATCAAAACTACCCAAAAAAAGTGGAGAAACCATCCCCTAAACTCGGTGTGAGAGTGGGCGAGGATGCGTGAAAGGTGTGTTTGATCCGGTTTGCAATAGGTGTGAGTTCTTTTAATCCAGTTTTATAGTCTTGAATGTATTTAATTTTTATGCCAAGTTCAGGAGTTTTTTTCATCCTCTATTCTTTAAATATTCTATTTTACTTCTTTTGTCTCAAATTAATAGGTAGTTTAGGATATATACGAGTATTGAAAAATTTAATTTTTAAAATAAAATAAGTAGATTATATATAAAAAATACCATACTTATTATTTTATATAATAATAATTTTTATTTTTTTTGTAAATTTTATTGTCTTTTTAGAATATTTTATACTCCATAATTACCGAGGGTATATAAGACAATTATTTAATAAAATAAATATTCAGTGTTTATAATTTGAGGGAAAAAAACTTGAAATAGTTAAAATCAATTTTGGGGAGATAGAGAATTTACGAAGAAAGTAAATAATAGCGAGAAAGGAAGAATGAAAGTAGATGTTGACTTATCGACCCACCATCTTCATTTCTTCTCTCAATTCTTCTAAAGAATCTGCAAATATTTATCAGAAGTTTTGATTTGATCGTCTCTTCACCTCAGTAATGTCTGCTCTGGTTGCATCATCATCCTGTACAGCTTGCGAATGGAAGTATGACGCGTTCATCAGTTTCAGAGGGAGAGACACACGCGACAACTTCACTAACTATCTCTACAAACAGCTTTATCAAAAGGGCATTGAAACGTTCATAGATAATAAACTCAACAGAGGAGAAGAGATTACTCCCGAACTATTGAAAGCAATTCAAGAATCCATGGTTTCTGTCATTGTTTTCTCTCAAAACTACGCTGACTCTCCGTGGTGCTTGGAGGAGCTTGTGCATATAATGGAGTGTAAAAAGGCTCATGGGCAGGTTGTTTTGCCTGTTTTTTATAGAGTGGATCCTTCTGAAGTGGAGGAGCAGAAGGGGGAATTTGGTTTGGGTTTTGAAAGAGCTAAAAAACAGGCTAATGGGGATATGAGGTTGGTTAAGAAATGGATTGCTGCTTTGAAAGATGCCGCTAACCTTTCTGGTTGGGATTCTTCTGTTGTCAGGTAACTGTTTCATACATAATGGGTTCCTTTCTTTTAATCGAATAAGAAAAACAAACGGGGTTTGGTATAGTGGTCTAAGCGTCAGCCATTTGGGCGCTATGGTCGCGGGTTCAAACCCTGTCTATGCCCTTTCTTTTAAATGGTGTGGTTGCTAGCCATTATAGTCCGGATTTAGTGGGCTTGCCGGCGGTCCACATTATGAAGATTGAGAATAATCTTGGATTTCTACTCAAGGGAGTGAGTCCTCGTTATAAGAAAAACTCTCTCAGTAGATAATTCATTGTATTAGTTGAGACACATTTTACATTCTTATAAGCTATATAGCATGAATGGTTGTGTTTCATTATTATACGATGACTGGCACAATGATTATTACACAAAAATTGCAATGATGCATTTAAAGATTGACATTTCACTGCTTCAAACATGCATTTTGGTGAGGATTTACCAAATGTCTTCCACTTTATGTATGCATTACAAAAGGGAGCTCACCGTCTCTTTAACTAAATGTTATCATGGTTGTCGAAAATGCTAATGGGTTACTGCGTTAGTCCTAGAGTCAGTATAATTCTTCTTTGCTTAATTGAAGAAGAAGATATTATAAACAATATCAAGAAATAAGAAGTATTGTATATCTCCTCACTTTGTCCATTCCAACTTACATTGTCGTTTGCATAACATATGTCAGGCCTGACTCCAAACTTATCGATGAAATTGTCAATCATATACTGAAGAAATTGAAGCATACACCATCAAGTGATACTGAGGGACTGATTGGAATAGACTCCTCACTAGCACAAGTGGAAAAGTTATTAAATATTGGATCGGCTGATGTTCGCACCATAGGATTGTGGGGCATGGGTGGCATAGGCAAGACGACCATTGCTGGAGTTATATTTAACCGCATATCTGCTCTATTTGATAGTTACTGCTTCCTTGCAGATGTCAGGAAAGAATCTGAAACAACGGGTCTGCCTCATTTACAGGAATCATTATTCTCTATGTTGTTAGAGGATGACAATCTAAACATGCATATGCTAAGTACAGAACCTTCTAGTATCAAAACTAGGCTCCATCGCAAGAAGGTCCTTGTTGTTCTTGATGATGTGAACAATTCAAGACAACTTGAACTTTTAGCAGGTGTTCATTGGTATGGTCCAGGAAGTCGAATTATCATAACTACTAGAGATAGACACTTGCTAGTTAGCCATGACGTGAATTTTGTATATGAGATCAGGGATCTAAATGAGGAACATGCACTTGAGCTTTTCAGTCGATATGCATTTAAGCAGAAACATCGTACAGACGAGTTTACTGAGCTCTCAATGCATGCCATTGATTATTGCAAAGGGCTTCCTTTGGCACTGAAAGTCTTGGGTTCTTCTCTATATGGTAGGAGTGAGATACAGTGGACTGATTCACTAAATAGATTAGAAAAACATTTTAACAAGGATATTCAGCAAACCCTTAGAATAAGTTTTGATGGACTTGAAGAGTCAAACAAGTCCATGTTTCTTGATGTTGCTTGTTACTTTAGAGGACAGGACAAGGATTATGTTGCGAAACTTCTAAAAAGCTTTGGCTTCTATCCTGAAAGTGGTATAAGTGAACTTATTGATCATTCTTTAGTGACTGTTTTTGACAACACCTTAGGAATGCATGATCTGCTACAAGATATGGGTCGCGAGATCGTGCGACAACAATCTCTAAAAGATCCCGGAAAACGTAGCCGGTTGTGGGATCATGAGGAGGCTGTCCAAGTGCTGATGGAAGAGTCGGTAAGTGCAATCTTTTCCATTCATATTTAATATGTGATATGTAATGATAAGCAATGCCTTCATTCGGAGGCTCGTAGCATAGGTTTAACATAATTTTATGAGGTTTTACATGATATTCTGTTCCATTTTCTCCTTGTGCACTTGATTACCTTCTTGCTTTCTTATAAATTGATTAGATTTTATATAGTTAGTTTCATCTTCTTCTTATTAGGGTACTGAACATGTTGAATGCATGGTCATAGACTTGTCCAAAACGGATGAGAGGAAGTTCAGTGTCGAGGCCTTCATGAAGTTGAAGAATCTAAGATTGCTTGATGTCCATGGTGCCTATGGAGACCGCAAAATACACCTTTCTGGAGACTTTGATATTTTGTATTACAAATTAAAGTGTCTTTGCTGGGAAGGATATCCCCTAAAATATTTACCATCAAATTTTAATCCTAAAAAGATCATTATGATTGAAATGCCACGGAGCTCCATTAAACAACTTTGGGACGGAAAACTGGTAGGAGTTTCCTTGTTATGCATTTTTCATTCAGCGATTTGTTAGATGTTATGGAAGCTGATCTGTTCAAGAATTAAATTTTCTTGTTGATTCTGCAGGAATTCAAAGAGTTGCAGTTCATTGATCTTAGTCACTCCCAAGAGCTGACTGAAACCCCGGATTTCACTGGAGTCCCAAACCTTGAGACGTTGATTCTTGAAGGTTGTACCAGCCTCTCTAAGGTTCACTCTTCTATTGGATCTCTCAAGAAACTTGTTTTGTTGAATTTGAAGGGTTGCAACTGCCTTAGGAGTCTCCCGATAAGCATTGAGTGGGAATCTCTTAATACACTTGTTCTTTCTGGTTGCTCAAAACTTGAAAAATTTCCGGAAATTGTGGGAAATATGGGACGCTTATCAAAACTTGGCTTAGAGGGGACTGCAATAGCTAACCTACCACATTCATTTGAGAATCTAACTGGGTTGCTTTCCTTGAGTCTCAGAAATTGTAAAAACCTTGAGAGGCTTCCAGACAATATTAATTCTCTGAAATATCTGAAAAACCTCGATTTATTTGGCTGCTCAAAGCTTAAAAATCTACCTGAGAGCTTGGGGTATCTAAAATGTTTGGAAAAGCTGGATGTGGGCAAAACTTCTGTAAGACAGCCGCCATCCTCCATTGGACTTCTGAGAAATCTGATAGTGTTATCTTTCCATGGAAGCAAACCCGTAGCACGCCAATGGCCTTACAAGTTGTTATCTATGTTTGGAAAAAATGATGCTCCGGGTTTATCTTTGCCTTCTTTGACAGGTCTACATTCTCTTACAGAAATAGACCTCAGCGACTGCAATCTTTCAGAGGACATGATTCCTGTGGATTTTGACTGCCTTTCCTCTCTGAAGGTAGTAAATCTAAGCAGAAATATTTTTGTAAATTTACCTGCAAGCATCAGTCGACTTCCTCAGCTGCGATATCTGTACTTGGATGACTGCGTGTGTCTTAAAGCTTTACGGAAACTTCCATCAACAATACATGAAATTTCTGCTGATAATTGCGCCTCACTGGAAATGTTATCAAGTTCAGAAGTAATTGCAGATAAATGGAATTGGCCAATTTTCTACTTTACTAACTGCTTCAAGCTTGCTGTTAATCGAGGAAATGACAGTTCTGTGTTTGAATTTCTAAGAAGCCATTTGCAGTCTCTGTCAATGAGTCAGCTTCAGGTACTGCTTCCATTTCCTATTATCTCTGTGTCTCAGTTTCTCAACCTGGTAATTTTGTTTGTGCAGGATGCCTCCAGTAGCTGTCGATTTGATGTTATAGTTCCTGGAACAGAGCTACCAAACTGGTTCAGCAATCAAATCACAGGCTCATCCATTATCGTCCAGTTATGTCCGAATTGGTATAATGAGAAATTCAAAGGACTAGCTGTCTGTGTACTTTTTGCAATCCACGAGGATCCACAATTACTTTCTGAAGGCGTAGTTTCAGACATTGCGATTTATTGCAAGATGGAAGTGAGTGACCATACTGCAACTTCTAGCTTTAAATTTCTCATCTATAGAGTTCCATCTCTACAGTCAGATCACCTATGGATGGGCTTTCACTCCCGGATTGAATTCGACAAACCAAATTGGCTGAACAAATGTCGAGTTCTAAAAGTATCATTCGAATCTTCTTCCCCGTGCATGAAAGTGAAAAAATGCGGAGTCCGCATGGTTTACGATAAAGATGAGGATGAGGGCAGTCATCCTTGCCAGAATTTAAGTCTTGACTATCAAGTTATTAGGGAGCCAATGGTGGCAGAAGAAATTGGCAAGCTGAAAAGAAGGCATGAGAGCTATAATGAGGCTGGATCTGGTGGCAGTAAAAGTTCTGACAAAGAAGAGAGGCCATACTCAAAGCGGTTCAAAGAATTCTGAACAAGATAACCGAAACCCTTTTCAATTATATAAAATTAAAATGTTTTAAGACAAGCAATAATAGTAATTCTTATATAACTTCAAGAGAGATGATAGTAATTAATCTTGATATAAAAGGTTAGACATAATAATGAATGTTTTAGTTATTGAAAAATAGAAGTACAACTAATCAAAATTATATATAAAAAATATTATTTAAGAAGTACAGAAGAAGAATCACAATTAAATAATAAAATTCTCATTAATAAATTGTTTTGATCTCCACTCTTTCTTGGTACAGGGTCCATGAGGTTTCCTGAACGGGTCTCAACTATGAGACGGCACCTTTAAGCCTTCCACATTCAGACTAATCCCCACTCGAGCCGTGTAGGTCCTTTTCGGGAGGCAAACTCTGGCCCCAAGTTTTAAACGGCTGCATACATGAGTACGGTTCGAACCCGCGACCTCACTTAAGCTAAAAGAGCGCTTTACCAACTCATCTACGCCTTGGGGTTTTTGATCTCCACTCTAAAGAAAGTAGGAAAAACCTAATATGGAATAAATAAGAAATATAAATTCTGTATTAATTAAATTGAAATACATTTAATGCTAAGCAAACAAAAGAAAAGGACCACAGCCCATAAAAAAAAATTAATCGGGGCCAAATTAAAATTTAGATTAATTATTATTACCCTTATAAGTTTAAGTCCGAATTACTGTTAAATCAGAATTTTAGTTAAAGAAAACTAAATGTGAGATGAAATAATTTTTTTTTTTTAAATCGATGGGATAAATAATATTCCGGACCTAAAATCATGGAGTAATAATAAGTAATCCTTAAACTTTTGATGAAGAAACAAAAGAAAGAGAAGGAAGAAATGCCACTAGGCTTTTCAATTCCGAGTAACTTGAAACAAGGTAGAAATATCTGCAAACAAGTATAAATATATTTAGTAAGAAAAAATGGAATGCGATGAGGTGAGAAATTATTTTGATAAGTCATTTGGTAATCAAGTTTATGTTCAAAAAGGTATTGAAATTTTGTTAAATTCTTGTTAAGTTGATTAGTTAAGCTTACCACCGATGCTATAAGTTGTTAAATTCTTGTATTATTATGAAAAAAAATGGAAAGTTTACAATGAAATCCCAAATCCTAATAACTCACTAATGAATTAATTCACAATCTCTATGCTCGTCCAAGGAGTGCCTGCATAAAGTTGAAGTGCAACATCTCCAACAACCTGCAGTTACGCAAATGACATTTGGAAGAAAACAAGGAAAAGAAAAACAATTATACACCGCGGAAACGGAAACAAAGAAATGAAAAACAACGAAATACTAATATTTTTTATATAACAGGTAATCAATATAGAGTTTAGGGGTTTCAAAAGCATTTTGAGAAAATAGAAATAAAATACCGTTCGACAAGTATCCGTGCAACACAAGATTGTAGGCACAATTTATCAAAAGAAATTTACAAGAAAAGAAAACAGCAATGACCGGCATATACAGTCCAAGATAACAAATCAAACACGCAGAACAAATTTAGGATGATATTGTTGCATTCCTAGGACAGTTTTCTTATTCAAAGAAAATGTTATCCTTGACAAAACAACAAAGAAAAGGGATAGCTTGACCAAACTGAGCAAGTAAATTCATGACTCAATTGATTGGATAATTCATCATTAAACATAGTTAATTGATGGTAAGAATCATGGACAGAATTTATAAGCGGACAATGTGAAGAGAAAACTGCAAAACCGATCCAATTCAACTCACGAGCTACTCGGGATTGATATGAAAGATATTTGAATTAGACTCGATGTTAATCAAGTCTAGTTCAAGTCCAAACAACTCAATTAAATTATCAAGTCTTCAAGTATCAAAAAATTTGACTCGATAGATACGCAAGCCTAATTGAGCTTTACTTAATTTACTCTTTTATCCTTTATGATTAATAATACATTTATTTTCGTACTAACATTTAATAAAATTTAGGGTTAAGTCCATATAAAATCACAATCTTTACACGTTTTTTTATTTGAGTCACATTCTTTAAAAATTGTCAAATAAAATCACCACCTTTTATTTTTTTGCAAATCTATCACGAATGTCAAAATTCGGTGTATTTTTGTTGACTCGACAATCGGAATCAACAAGAAAGAGTAAGAGGAAGGTATTTTTTTGTGTTAATTAGGGCATTATTCATATTAGGACATTTATTTGGGAGGAAAAAGACATCGGATTTTCTCATCGGTGATAGATTTGCAAAAAAATGAAAGGTGGTGATTCTATTTGACACTTTTTAAAGGACGTGATTAAAATGAAAAAACGTGTAAAGATTGTGATTTTATATGAAATTAATCTTAAAATTTATACAGAGAACTGAGTTGATCCTCGATTCTTAATTATTCTACTGAACTCGAATTCGAGCTCCTAAAATAACTTGATCGGTTTTGCAATCAAGTTTTGAACTTCAAATTTTAGACTAAAGTCGAACTTGAGCTTGACAGTGTTTCAATTTGACTTGAATACATCCTAGGTGCAACTACTTGCCATATGCATTTTAAATATTTCAGCATTTTCCCTTCATATTCAAGATTATTTTAGCATGTTCCACGTTGAACTTCAAAACCTAAGAATTGTTATAGCTCCCACAACCAGAGAACTGTAAGACTAAACGTAAATTTACTAAATATATCTAACAGATTACAGTTTACAGCTGTAGCATATGCCGAACATACAAGGGTATGCAAGAAAGAACAGATTGTCAGTTTAGGTTATCCACAATTTACTATCCAAGACAAAGCAACTGAAATCAAATTATCCATTATTTCACCAAAAGCAAGAGTTTCCGAGATTCATACCTTGGCCATGGATCTATAAGAATGTTCTGTTACACCTGCAACATGAGGAGTAATTAGAACATTGTCAAGCTTTAGAACTGGATCCTCAGGATCAAGTGGCTCGGTCCAAGCAACGTCTATGCCTAAGCCTCCCAAGTGGCCAGATTTAAGGTGATGCAGAACTGCCTCATAGTCTAGAAGACCACCTCGAGCAATGTTTATCAAATGGGCACCCTGTGGCAGGACAATTTTTAAAAGTAAACTAAAAATACTAGCAGAGCCATGCTAAGGATATCTAGATGTATCAATTAAAGTTACAGAAAAGCATAATTTTTCATTTAACAATGCAAAACATTTAAAAAAGGAAAAACTTTGTATTCTAATAATACATACGCCATTCTACTCAAAATGTTAAACTTCACTCACATAGCAATTTATCCTATAACTTATGTTGTAGAGATACCATTATCTACTGTTTCCACAAAATGAATCATATCCTAAAGGCAGCTCCAACTATCCTTTTTTTAAGCATTGAGCTTCCTTAAAAAAAATACAAAAGGAAGTTGCATAAAAAGAGAAGATTAGGCAAAAACAAACCTTTCTCATTGAAGAAATGAATGAATTGTTTACAATTCCGGCCTGAAATTAAAATATTACAATTTTGGGTTAGATAATGAATTATTTATCATAAACACATCCTATTGCAATGTTACATCATAAGAGAAACAGAAATTGCAGCTTTCCTAGTAATTACTATAATTGCTGAGATTTAATGAGGATTTAAGTTTTAAATCAATAAGTACTAGGAAGCATTCAGAAGAGCGAGTAAAACGACAGTTTGCTGTCCAGCAATCACTAGAGAAGAATTCTGCTAATATTTCCCGCATAAATATGCTTTATTAAACTCGCTGTTAACAAAACTGGCCATCCTAAGTGTAGCTTAGGCTGCTAGGCAGCTCATTGGGTAGTTAGCCAATATCATAAGGAAAAAAGTAGTAGTTAGGAAAGAAGCAAATCTTACTGTCTCTTTGTTCATTAGCAAGCAGCAAACAACTATATCCGCCTTGCCAGCAAACTCACAAATATGTTCATGACTGGCCGTTTCATCAACTATATCATCAAGGGAACTATTCTGTACTAGCCCTGAAGATCATAAAACTAAATGAAAGGGCGTCCGAAATAAAGTTAACAAATAATTGTTACAAACCATTTTTTTCAGGAGAAGTATGTAAATGTGCCCAACTTCGTTTTGAGGCAATAATTTTTACACCAAAGGGTCGCAAGCGCTTTGCCAACTCAATCCCGATGTTTCCAAATCCCAGTATGAATACCTGCATGAGAAAATAATGGTGTGTTAAATAGCAAACAAGATGGATAATAAAGAACATGTTCTGATTTCTTCCAGAGAATGTTTCTGAAACATTATAAAGATTCTCTGTAAGGCAGTATTTGTCCTCTATGTTTTATTTGTCCTTTTAGACCTTGGACATTCACTTCACATGGATGCTAACATAATGTAGAAAACAAAAGACATCCAATGATAAAGTAGCCAAAAATGGCATTCTGTCAGGGAGGAAAAGAAAAAGTATACTCACTGTCTTGCCTAGTAGTGTTTGACCAATTGGTTCTCCAAGCTTTTTCTGCTTTACTGAAACTTGCATCTCATTCTGCAACAAGTTAGCTAGAAAAGTTAGAGAATGCAAATTGAATTATGATAGCATACAGAAGCTGTTCAGGTAGTTGAAAGAATGCAGGCATGATTCATAGATGGGCAAGGACATAGCCAAATCGAAAAAAAAAACTGTCTATATGACAAAGCAGTGGTTGACATACAAACCCTCCCACCCCACCCAAAACAAATTGTGGAACTAAAATTTACATAAACAAGTTACTTCCTAGCAAGGATGAAGTCACCTGACAAAATTTATATGGTGATGCATGCAGGAAAAACAAAATTACAAGCAGCAAACCTTATCACAGTAATTTTTCAGTCATACCAAAAAGTTGCTTGCAACAAGGTTCTTTCACCTTGTTTATTTTCGCATGACACCAATGGCTACAAAATAAGCATTAATAGGTCCAGTATAACGCCCAATACGGTTTCTTGAAAGAATCGATGAAATGCCAAAGAAATATCAAATCAAAATCGTTGGAAAGCAAGCTCATCTTTTAAAGAGGGCTTGAGGTACCCTCAATTCTTCTAAGGGTCTGGTTTAACAGAAGCCTATCATGTAGAAAGTTCAAGTGAAACGGAAATGCAAAATGCTGAAATAACACTTTCATTTTCCATGTTCTGTCGAGGTCGAAGTGGAAATGAACATTATTTGACATTTATGAAATTCAAAAGAGGCTAGGCGTTTGCTTGAGCACATATTATTCTAAATAAGTTGATCTTAGCAGACAGTCAAAACTCACACAATCAAGAACAATTGTAATTCTCTTATTTACCGTAAACTATTGAATAAACAAACTGACCTGCTTCCGAAGAAGGCCCAACATCAAATAAATAGCCATTTCGGCACAAGAAGCTGCATTTCCAGTGATACCACCCGGAATTCTAGCAACTTTGATCCCACACCTGGTAGCAGCATCAATATCAACACCTAGCACAAAAATCCCCATTAGTGAAAACTAACAATTCTTCATTCTCAAAAGCATCACACACAAAATTAACAAACTGAAAAGTACCATCAAGGCCAACACCATATTGCATTATAAGCTTCATCCGACTAGCACGAGCAATAATACTCGAATCAATCCGCATAGTTTTCGTAACACAGATGTCATAATTTGAAATAACATCAGCCACATCCTTGAGAGGAACAACATCAACCTGCAAAAGCAAGAACTTACACGAATGCTAGATTACATAAATTCTGCATTTTTGAACTCTTGAAACAGCAATTAGACCTGAATAAAAGGGTACTTTTGCAAGTACTGTTTAGTGTAGACATGGGAAGCAGGGAAATGCGGCCCGCAAAAAAGAACTCGGGTTATATGATTATCATTTCCGCCTGCCATTAATCTAATTTATCTGCAAATAATAGCATCTGGATTGGTTAATAACATAATTGTCAACCTTAATTATCCAAAATTGCGAATTCTAAAGTAATGACTGGATACAAAAATAGAGAAATGGTAAGCATGTGTATTAGCTGACCGGGAGTCGAGAGACGACGGAGTTCGGGGCGGAGTTTGCTTTAGCAGAGTGAAGTATAACAGTACGTTTCAGAAACAGCAATAGGCCGGGTTGATATTTTGTCTTATTTTAGATATTTTTAATGAATAAATCAACGAGACACATTATCGCATTACGTGCTATGCACGTGGCTCGTAATATAACCCCTCAATGTACATATTAGTAAATTTATTATAATTATATTAATTTTTTATTTATAATTAATATTGAATTAGTTAAGAATTTTTGTAAAGTAAATATAATATATTCGATTATTAATTTTTTTTTTCATACTGAATTTATTCTTCTTTTGGTTTTATAATAACTATAATTAAATAATTAACTTAATTTTATTAATAATATCTTTAAAAATAATAAGATAGACATTTAAATAATAATATATTGACCAAATACAATATTTTAATTTTATAATTAAATCAAACTAAAAGATAGATATTCCTGCTAATTTGGAGACAATTTAGTTATTTTTTACATACTAAAAACTAAATTGGAGATATACGTGCTACGAATGTGGCTCGTAATATGACTCGTCAATTTATTTTTTTAGAATCGAATTCGTTGAAGTGTTAAAAGCATAAATGAAACTGGATCTTTTTTTCATTTTTAATTAATTATCTAAGCAAAAAATATTCTCATAATTTATAGTATATATTATTTTTATGAAGAATCAAATAATGTAAGAAAAATTAAGATACAAAAACATATGCATCATCTAATTTGAGCATTTTTTGTCAAAAAGGTATTTATGTTATATTGAGGTAATTCATTCGAGAAATTCTTATGTAGACTCGGTCTACCACGTCATCCGTAAACTAACCTATCACATTATGACACGTCATTAAAATGATGGCAATCTTGTAAATTTGTTTTTTACTTATTTACACCTTTGAATAGTAATATTACAAGATTGCCATTATTTTAATGATGTGTCATAATGTGATAGGTTTGGTCTACAGATGACGTGGTAGACCGAGTCTACCTAAGAATTTCTCAATTCGTAAACAACTTAGGTATATTGATATAACATTGCAGCTAAATATAATTTTGTTCTTTAAGTAAATAATGTATTAATTTTAATTTACATAGTTATCATTATAGATGGGATATAAATATGTCATTGTGTTTTATTCATAATTAATATTAATAAAAAAAATTGTAGGTCTAGGAAATTATTTATGAGTTGGATTAATCTCTTTATATTTAGATTTTTATTGGAATTACGCTCTTGATTATTTATAAAATCAAGTTATTTTTTATTTAAAATTATGTAAAATAAAAAAGATTAAAATATATTTAATTATTTAATCGGTATGGTGTCAATCCTAGACTTTTGATACTCGCATCTTCAAAGTCAAAAACATGTGACCTTCTCATATATAATTTCCTACAAAGTAAATACAGTTCTTTAAAATTTATTTACGACTTTTGTAATTATGTTATTTGAAAATAATAAAAATATAACTTGCCAATTGTAGCCAATTCATCTAAAATAGAAACCTTTTAATATCAGTAGTGATCATCTTTTTTTGGTATTTATGGAAGCATGTAAAGTACTACAACTAATTTATTTAAATTTTGACAATTCATAATTAAGATTAAGAGTGTTAGAATAGGATAATTTGTTTCACCATTTTTTATGGTATTTTGTACGTTTCTTGCAGATAATTACCATAAGAATTAGTTAATAAATAATAAAATACTAAAATTATTAATTATATTGACCAAATACAATATTTTAATTTTATAGTTAAATCAAATTAAAAGATGGGTATTCCTACTAATTTGTAGACAATTTAGTTATTTTTTACATACTAAAAACTAAATTGGAGATAATTTAGCTACTTATTCTAATTTGAACTTTAATTACAATAGTAATTAATTAAATAACTAATTAGTTAATGACTATAAAATTTTTATTTAGTAATAAACTGAAAGGATTATTCAGTAAATTTGCCTGTCCCCCCCCATCTGTGCTTTTATATATAGTATATAAATGAGACCTAACATTTATATTTTAGATTCAAATAAGTCTATTTAATTTTTGAACCAATTAGACCTAAAACTTTTTCAACATAGGTCAAGTAACTTAAAATTGTACACCTCAAAATGTAAACTTATTTGATCCCGAAACATAAATTTAGTAACCTAATTGACCCAAAAAATTAAAATAAATTTGATTAGTTTCGAAAATACTAGTTCTGGATCTACTTGACCTAAAAAGTTAAAATGAGCTTATTTGATCGTGAAACACAAATTCAAAAGCCGCGTTGACTCTTTATTCGATTTTTAATAAGTGTTGTGTACGTGGTTGCAGCGTAACTTTGTCAATTTATTATATTACTTAATTTTATTATAATTTTATTAATATAATTTATTTATAATTAATATTAAATTAGTTAAATTTTTTTATTATAAATAAATAAAATATTCTAATTTATTAATTTGAATTGATGTTAATAACATATATTTATAATTTATAATTTTTATCAAATTTATTACAGTTTTCCAATATATTTTATATATAAATAGTATTAAATTAATTAGAATTTTTGTTCGATTATGAAATATTTCATGAGTTGGATTAATACTATTAATTATAATTAATTAATTATACCAATAATAAAAACAATAGTAAGTGTAATGTTATATTAAATGAAACTTGTTTTAATTATAACTGATATATATTAAAATTGTAATAATATTAAATTAAATTAGTTAGAATTGTTGTTATAATAGAAAATATTTTATAGTAAGTGTAATGTTATATTTTAAGAAATTGAGAATTTTGATGATTAAGGAGAGTTATAATATAGGAAGTTAATATTTTAGTTGAATTAGGAAATATTTTATAAGTTTATTTGATTATTTGACATAATAGAGGACTACAGACTCTTATGTCTATATCTATATTATATATAAAAGCACGGATAGGGGGGACATACAAATTTATTGAATAATCCTTTTCAGTTTACTACTAAATAAAAATTTTATAGTTATTAACTAATTAGTTATTTAATTAATTACTATTGTAATTAAAGTTCTAATTATAATAGATAATTAAATTATCTCTAATTTAATTTTTAGTATGTAAAAAATAACTAATCTGTCTCCAAATTAGTAGGAATACCTATCTTTTAGTTTGATTGAACTACAAAATTAAAATATTATATTTGGTTAATATATTATTATTTAAATTTCTATCTTATTATTTTTAAAGATATTATTAATAAAATTAAGTTAATTATTTAATTATTGTTATTATAAAACCAAGAGAAGAATAAATTCAGTATGGAAAAAAAATTTAATAACCGAATATATTATATTTACTTTTATAAAAATTCTTAACTAATTTAATATTAATTATAAATAAAAAATTGATATAATTATAATAAATTTACTAATATGTTTATTGACGAGTTACATTACGAGTCACGTCCATAGCACGTAATGCGAAACTAGTTAGTATAAAATGTTAGAAGAGCGACAGTATTAGTAATTTAGTTTTATTGATTTCGCCCCAATGCCGGAAGAGAAGGAATTATAGAGCCAGAATCTTTCCCTCTCAAAATCACTGCATACAAATAAAATCAACCCTTTTACGTCGATACCCACGAACTTAATTTTTGGAATATAAGCTTACGGTTCGAGAATCAAGAAACCCAAAAGAAAATTTCAGTTTTTTTAGTACAACAAACTCCATAATTTGATCAACAGGTACTGCTATTGATTTTGTTTGCTGGGTATTTATTTGATTATTATTATTGCTTTTAGAAGGATACTGTAATACATACATTGATTCTTATGATTCAGTTGTTACTCTTGTTATTATCAAAAACAAAAAAGAAAGTGGTTTTGAAGACTCATAGTATAGTACGGTTGACTCCCCTAACCTCTGTTTGTTTCCCTGGAAAATCATATTTCTGAATTTTCCTTTGCTTGCAATTGTAATAAGTTAATGCTCAACATGCAATATTAACAGATTCATAGAGTAATTAAACGGTACAGTAAGATTCCAAGCTAACAAATAAGTACTCATCTTTTTTTTTTCTCTGTGATTCTTTTACGGAAAGTTATCAAGAAAATGATCGCGTTTTTACCATGTATTGAATGCAATGGTGTACCCTTATATGGTTATGATACTGCCTTATGGGTTAGTGAAATTGTGGAAGGTTTTCTTTTTATTTTCAGACCTCAAAGTCTTGTAAAAATATGTTTATTTCATCTAATTATCAATTCCTTGCTTCTGTAAGCTGTATACTTTAATGGCTTCCTAAAAAATCTATCTTTTTCTTCCCAGAAAAAGAAAATATATTAAGCAGTTCTGACATTAAGCAGTGTTCAGCGAAAGGCGGAAGGTGTAATGGTCAAATCGGTGGCAAACAAGAATTCGGGGTTGCTAAAATCTGTAGAAGAGAGAGCCCTGTCTAAGAAGGCGGCAGATGAGAAGAAGCAGCAACGTGTTCCTTATTTTCATAAAGATTGCATCTCAGATATTCTTATCCGGCTTCCTCTTCAGTCGCTTCAGAGTACCAGATTTGTTTGTAAGCCATGGTACAATATAATTAACAGCCCTATTTTCATTGATGCGCATCTTCGTCGCTCTGAATCCGTGTTGATATATCTAACACCGATTCCAAATGAAAGACCGTACCATTATTCTGCAAAATCAAAACCTTCAGAAGAACAAACTAACTTCTCAGTTGAAGCAAGTCTCCTTCAATCGAACCATGTTTCCATTTTTCGAGAACCGTCTGTTAGTCGAGCGCCAAAATATTGTATCCAGTTTGTGGAATTTATAGAGGGAAAGGGCAAGATTGGAGAGTATAATGTGAGTTGCCTAGGAAACATTAGAGCCTCATGCAATGGCCTAATTTTGCTTGATAATCAAGTGAAGAAAGGCGGAGGAACGGTAGTCATGAATCCAGCGACAAGAAAGCTTCTCGCACTTCCTCTAGGAACTATATGTCGTCCTGAGCATGAATCTTATGGTTTTGTGTTTAATGATGCTGCCGGAGAATATAAAGTAGTCCACTTGTTTTGGGATGAGTTGCGATATGTCAATTGTGAGACGTTAAAGATCGGTGAGAGATTTTGGAAGGAAGTGAATGGACCTTCATTTGGACTTTTTAGCTGGTTCGGACATGTACCTGTTTCAGCAATCGGAGCATTGCACTGGCTTCCTCAAATTGGTCTTAACGACTACTTGGTTTCGATGGAAATGGATGGTGATATGTTTCATACTGTACAACTCCCTAAGAGTTGCAGAATGTACGATAGGATTATTGAAATGGGCGGTTTCTTATGCCTCGTAACTCACGAAGAACTGAGCATAGATATATGGAACTTGAAGAATTTATCCGGGGATGTTTGGACGAAACAGTATAGCATCACTAGAGGTAGTGTTCTCGACATGGTTCCGCTGTTGAGTTTGAGAATCAGTGGAGATCTAATGTTCAAGAGGAGTGAAGATGAATCGCTTTACACTTATGATTTCGAATTCGAAGAAATGAGAAAGGTTGAGATGGAAAATAAGTCGTTATCGGCTTATAGTAGGTACTTGCCTCATGTAAACAGCCTTGTTTCATGGATGAAACCTAAGGATGCATCTGATTGATTTTATAGCAGTGAAGTAGTGTGGTGGTGAAATATAAAATTTATACAGTATTACTATATGCTAATTACATGTTCATAATTTCCTTTATGGCATGGTTTTGCATTGGTTGCTGGTCTTAAATGTAATTGAGTTGCTCTTTTTACAGACTTTGATTAGTGAATCATCAAGTAGATCTTTGACAAAAAAAAATCATCAAGTAGATAGAGGTGGCAATTTTCACCCATACCCATTTACCCACCCATACCCACCCATTATATAAAGGGTATGGGTTATAAAAGGGTAGTTATATGTTAAATGGGTAGTAAATGGGTAAAAATCTTCCTACCCATTAAAATAAGGGTTATAAAAGGGTTTGACATGGGTACCCACACTCTACCCATAATGATTTAATAGGGAAAATTAGTTGAATGACACATGTCAATTTTAGAGTATTTGAATTTTTTTAGAATATCAAATAAATTTTAAATTTTAAAATCAATATTTAAAAGTCATAAAGAACCAAAATAATTTTTTTTCCAGAAAATATTTTTTTTTTCGGAAAATATTATTTTCCAGAAAATATTATTTTCCAGAAAATATTATTTTCCAGAAAATATTATTTTCCAGAAAATATTTTTTTTTTCAGAAAATATTTTTTTCCGGAAAATATTTATTTTCGAAAAATATTGTTTTTGAAAATATTTTTTTTCCAGAAAATTTTTTTTTCGGAAAATATTATTTTCCAGAATTTTTTTTTCGGAAAATATTTTTTTTTCGGAAAATATTATTTTCCAGAAAATATTTTTTTTTCCGGAAAATATTATTTTCCAGATTATTTTTTTTCAGAAAATATTATTTTCCAGATTTTTTTTTTCAGAAAATATTTTTTTTCCAGAAAATACTTTTTTTTTGTCGGAAAATACTTTTTTTCTAACAAAATGTACAATTAAATTTTAAAAAGTCAATTTCTAACATTTTTTTTAATGATACAATTTCTAACATTACACATATAAAGTGGGTTAATGGGTGGGTTAGGGTCATATAGGGTTACATGGGTATGGGTACCCATATAAAATTAAAACGGGTCATAAATGGGTAAATTACCCATTTATAACCCTACCCATTTAAACCTAACCCATACCCACCCAAACCCACCCATTTGCCACATCTACAAGTAGATGAGTTACTGTAGTAAACCTATGTCAAGTCTTCAATAGGTTTTAATTTATAATTTAAGTAATATAAATTATTTATTTAACTCTTTTTAAATTAAATATTATTTATATTTATGACTGATGTAAAAAATTAATTGCGGTTTAAAATATTTATGGACGGCAATCTGTGATTTTTTCTTCAACATAAGTTAACAAGATTTCAATATTAACATCATCATTGAGATACTCCTATATTCAAAACTATTAATTCCATTTTTAAATGTTATTATTATCTATATGACCGTCGTAAATTGATTAAAATAATTTTCATTTATACAACATTTTGATCCCTTATGCTGTATTTTATTTATTCTCTAGCCCCTCAGATTTATTTTAATTAAAAAGAACACTTTAATTTCTATTTGACTATTTAAAACTACATTGACCAAAAAAAATATAAATGGAGAACTAAAGTACTAAATAATTTTAAAATTGGGGACTGAATTTTATATTTTAAAGTACAGTCTCAAAATTTTCATTATAACTAATCATATAGTATATTACACAAACAATTGGCCAGTATTTGCCCAACTTTTTGTGAAGATTTTTTTTTTTGAAATACATACTACTTCCTCGGTCCCAATAGAGTTGTCCACTTTACCTTTATCACACAGTTTAAGAAAAGCAATCATTGTTTATAGTTTTTGTAAAATTTACTTATTTTTCTTGTCATACCCCTATTTAATATAGGGTCCACATATAATTTACTTTTATTAGTGGCCTTTAAATAGGGGTAATATAGAAAAATTAAGTGTAAAGTTAGTTATTCTTTGAAAGTGGACAAGTGTTTTGGGACAAAAAAAATTCTCAAAGTGGACAACTCTATTGGGACGGAGGGAGTATAAAATAGTAAACTTTACTGAAATATAATCTAATATTATTCAAATTTTATATTTATGAAAAATTAATGATGATTTTAGTGATCATTTAATTAATTTTTTTGCCTAATCTATTAAACTGAAAATAGTTTTAAAATTATTCATCTTAACGAACCAAAAAACTTTAAAAAAAAATACTTTTTTCTTTTTTTGAGAATTTTAAAAAAATACTTAATAACTTACACTTCATTTCTATTTGTAGAGAAAAGAAAACTCAGGTATCACTAGTGAAATTTGCCGCATCTACTGACAGGGAAGTCCAAAATATGGGTAAAAACTTAAGAAAACCCCATTTTCTGCTATTTCCATTCTTCTGGTTGTTCAGGTCCATCTCTCTGCTCTCTATATACATTTTTTCATTTACGAGTTTTCTGTTTGGTTGCTGAGAAAATTTTATACGTTAGCCATTTTTCACTTCTTTTTTTGTTTTTCCCTTCCAATGCAATGCATCCAAACAGAGATACTTCTTACTATCTAATAAAACATTGTTTCGCTCGCTCTAGCAGATTGTTTAATTCGTTATCTAGTTTATTATACTCGTCGGAGCTTATTCTATTAAATCTCTAAATTTGAATTTTGAACCCTAGTTTTGTATTATTTTTGGGTTTAGCTTGATTATTATTGCTGTTAAACATTATCTTGATCTACATTTTCAATGCTGATAATTGTTTTTTAATCATGTTGTGATTGCAGTGATAGTGAAGAAAATCTGAATCATCTACAGTAAAAATGTTGTCCTTTGAAATGAATGACAGGAAAAGTGAGTCATTATTTACCATGTTTTTAT
The DNA here is from genome assembly GCF_937616625.2 of Mercurialis annua. Taxonomy (NCBI): domain Eukaryota; kingdom Viridiplantae; phylum Streptophyta; class Magnoliopsida; order Malpighiales; family Euphorbiaceae; genus Mercurialis; species Mercurialis annua. The sequence continues at coordinate 68,162,920 of NC_065570.1, forward strand.
TGATTTTGTAATGCATAATTACTGTGAAGCTGTTTTATTGTTTCCTATTGTTTATGCCAACTTCTGGACTTCATTTGGAGATTGATATAATGTTATTGCTGAATTCAAGTTATCAGTTAGAAATTAGAATCAGTTAAGAGAGTTAACTCATGGATGTGTATACTTTACAACCTTATTTAATGATTTTTTTGTTGTTGCTGAGTAAATGTGTATTTTTCTGTTGATAAATATTAACTTGGTAATGAATAAAATCTAATGAAATAAAACCCGTGACATGCTTTAAAAACTACCAGCCTAATCATTATAATCTAATCCTATCATAATGTTTATGAAAATCGTATATGGTGGAAATTTATCGAGAAAAAGATGATAGCTATATGGAGTTATAGTTAGTGTTGATGATTTCCAATAAAATTAAAATCTCAGCATTGTTCTGTATTAGATATGATTTTGACCAGCTGAATTGGCTGACTATTTTACCCAATATACAACTGGGGACTTATATATCTTACTCTTTGCAGATTCTAAGTCTTCTAAATTGCTCTACCAATTTCAAAAAAATTATGTGAGACATTATTAAATTAGCTAAGAAAGTTTATACTGCATGGTGCTGAGATTTACTCATATATTAGACTTTAAAAAGAAAGTAAAAGCCTGGTGTTAGTACCTTTGGATTAGTCGAAATATTCACATCTGAGTTTTATTAGATCGCATCGATTACATTCTCCACATAACTGAAGTTTGACATTAATTGATACTTAAAATCTTATCACTAAATGTGTTTTACTTTATTTTAATTGTAACTAATGGACACTGTTTAAAATATTTGCTATTGTGACATGCAACAGAGATTGGGATAGGCTTGACAGGATTTGGAATTTTTTTTTCATTTTTGGGAATTATCTTCTTCTTTGACAAGGGATTCCTTGCAATGGGAAATGTAAGCCCTTGTTATTTTTGCTCCCAAATTTTAATTTCTATTTTGGTATGTGTTATGGATGGATTAACACTGGCTTGTTTCTCTATCATCTCAATCAGATCCTGTTCCTCTCAGGGCTGAGTTTAACCATTGGTCTGAAGTCCACCATGCAATTTTTTATCAAACGCCAAAATTTCAAGGTATTCTGGTTTGTATCAAGTTATGCCCCTCATCTTTTTCAAATTTACTAGTGCACCACTTATGCTTCATTTCATTTTTGTAGGGAACCATTTCATTTGGTTCTGGCTTCTTTTTAATTGTCATAGGCTGGCCAATTATAGGTATGATGTTGGAAGCATATGGCTTCATAATACTTTTCAGGTATGTTGAGATTCAGTGCTCTTGTTCCACAGTGGTTTTTGTCTTTAAATAGCTGAAGATGCTAATAGAGATTTTGTGCAGTGGTTTCTGGCCAACCTTGTCTGTCTTTTTGCAAAAGATACCTGTTCTTGGCTGGGTTTTCCAACTACCATTTTTCAGATCAGTATGTTATCTCATAACTCATTCTCAATTTCATTGATTGCAAACTTTTTCATTATGAATATTGTCTTTGTATCTCACTACTTACTCATTATGCATATCATCTTTGTATGTCAATCAAAGATCCCAATGGTAAAAGCTGTTTAAGATTGCATGAGACATGATGATTGATTAGATATTTTAGATTCATAAAGGATTCTGGGGGAAATATGCTGTGTTATGGCAATTAAATAAATGGAAAACCAGCGGGGATAGATCATGAATTTATTCGACAAAAAGACTCAGCACAATTCCTGCTCTTTTCTTTTCTTAATTGAATATATTGCTGGACCTAAGAGGAGTTCCGTTGCTCTTAATGAGATCTACAACCTTCTGGACTTTGTACGTAACTGTTCTATACTTGGCAATAAGAATAAAGTGGTCGAATAACTGGAAAGGTGAGAGAATCTATTGTTTTCTTTAATGTAGCAGTGCTTGTTTTTTTTAAAGCAAGCACCTGACTGGTAACACACTTAAATCTGAGAAGGTGAGAAAATCCGTTGCACATAAAATTGTTGCTCATTGAAAATGGGTGAAAATAGATGGAGAAATGTAGGAATAGTGGCTCTCTATGCTATATCAGCAAGGCGAAAGGGCTATTGCACATCCTAAACAATAACGTCTCAGTTTTGACAGATTTAAATATATTCTATTTGTATGTTTTGGTGTTAAGAGATCAAGTTGGTTTTTAGATCTATGTAGAACCTTAGAGGATGTCCAATTTTGAAGAGAACTGGACTTCTTGAAACATACTTGCCAAAGGGAGGCAGATGCTTATTTTTGTATTTAATCTTGAATGGTGTTGATTTAATGAAAAGTGAAAACTTACATTACCAGTTACAGGGTGCCTCATAGGCTCAAGTGAATTGGTGCTAAAGATAATGTTGTTTCAACATTATTTTTTGGTGAAAATATTCTTTTATTGTATTTATTCTGGCTTCTGGGTTGCAACTTATGCTTTAGCTGGCCCAGGCTGTTATCTAGCGTAGAGTATTTTTCTTTGGGTTAGTATGATGTCCATACTGGTAAATGCTGCATTGCTACAGAATAGTGAGTTATTTTTAGTGAAATGTCAGGGATTCGGAACAGTTTGTTCATGCAGAGTGGATCTTTTCTGGAACCAAATATATATGCAAAGCGAAATATGTCCCTAAGAAACTGATAGGGTTCCATATTCTGGACATTGTTAGTAATTTTGCATCAAACGTTTTTTTCAAGTCTCAAAGCTGCAATCCTTAGACAAGCCACTGATATTAGGTAGTAGTCCTAACAGGCTAGGTACTATCTATCTTTATTTGATTTGGAGTCTGTAAAATACAATCATTTTACTTCCATCAGTTCCTTAATATTCCTCACTTTTGCACATTAACCGTTTTCTATATAAGCATTATAATGTATAAACGATCAAATTCAGCCGGCCTCGTCATTCTTTTGAAGCTAATGTCATTTGCTATTCCTATTGATGATTGTTATTTGTGATCATGTGCAGCTCTTTGATCGGCAACGGGGCAGACGGGTGCCTGTATAACTCTGGAGTCTAAGGTATGGAAACAAACATGCAGTTTTCTCGATTTTTTTTCGAGTCACTGCAGCATACTCACTGCCCAAGACCCTGAACTTATATTCCATTCTTATTTCTTATCGGAAAAGGTAGAAAATGGAGGCAATGTTTTAACAAGTAAACAAGAGAAGAAACGGAAATTGATACATGTTGTGGGTCATGCTATAGAAGATAAAAAAGAAGAAGAATATGATTTGCCCTAGTTATCTGATTCTATATGGTTGTAATTGTGTTAACTCGTAGTTAGAAAATGGGTGTTGCCCTCTTAAAGAGGTGGATTAGCCTTCAGCCTATTCTTTCAAAGTGGATTGTGTACTAATATTTGCTTACGGGTTGTCAACGTGTGAATTGTATACATAGATATCAATAGACTAGAAATGCTAATCTGTAATTACAATTTCCCACCAAAAATGCTAGACTGTAGTTGCAATTTAAAAAAAACATTTATGTTTCTACAATTGGAGATAATATATATGAGTAAAGGGTCAATCTGGCAACTCAACCCATTCTTAAATAATTTTCAATTGAGGGCAGAACTCTTTATTCTTAAGTCAATTAAGGATATAATTGTATAATATGAACAAGTTTAAAGACTAGATTGACTCATTTTTGTTTTTAATTGATCTAAAAAATTGATAGTATAGTCATTATTGACATAAAAAATAAAAAGTATGATCAAAATAGCGGAGCAAATTATTTGATCACGAGTCACAAGTTAAGAAACTGGAGTGACCCTTTGCTTGAATATATATGTTTGGTAATTGTTCAAAGAACCACGTGGTCCTAAAAGTAAAAAAGCATCAAAATTCAATCTCATACATTTTAATCCAGTATACTTAACATATAATTCTGAATACAAAAAAAGGAAACAATTTCCAGTAAATTAAATTTTTAAAAAATACCTATAACTTGAGACTTACAAATTATTATGAAATAACTTAGCTGTCTTAAGACTCTGTAACATACCAGCAACAGAACCTAAACCAGAAATGAGAGTGACAATGAAACAAACGAAGCTCAAAGCTTGAAAACAAATCCATCTATAACTCCATCTTTTAATCTTTGCTTGCTGCATGTACATGCTCATCGGAAAATACACTGTTAATGGCCAAAATGAAATTGCTCCGAGAAGACCCAAAATTGCATTGAAAAATGGAAGCATCATTGCTATTGAAGTTGTTAGAATGACAAAACATGTACGAAGTATGAGCTTACTTAGGGTAAAGCTGAAGCCCCATTTCTTTGTGTATGGCAATTTTATGATATACATGGTAGTGAAAAATGATTGGGTTGGATATTTTGTTGCTATCAGCTTCTCATTGATTGCAAATATTGGTTGGCCATATACCTGCGAGAGTAATATCCAGTGGAAATGAGTCTTCATGAACATTATTTGATCATGGCCCGGGCTAGGTTCGGGACAGATCTAACCGGACTTGACTCTTTTATTTGCAAATAAATTTAATCCAAATAATTCTGTTATGTTTGGTTTTTACATAGTTATAAATTCATTTTAGTTCGGTTTTGTATAATAGCAAAACTGTGATTTGGTTCGGTTCGTTCGAACCAAATGCACAGCCCTACATGAGCGGACCTTGACGATAGGCAGTCCCATGCACATGTCTATGAATATATAAATATATAGAGAGGGAGAGTGAGGAGAAACCTGATAAGCTCCAATTAAATGGACGATTAGAGAGAGATTGGCGATGTGAACAAGCCAAAAAGGCTCATAAAATGCAGAAAGTAGATTTCCAGGAATATGATTTCCAAATGCTGCATTCCCCATGCTTCCTATACACATATACAACAATGTGGTTCCTCCAATTGCATACATTGTCACTTTCTTCATTACTTTGTTTTCTGCTGGATTTGACTTTAATGTATCCTACACCAATATATTCATTTAATAAATAGTTCCCTCTAATAAATTATGAACTTCGACAATTTAAAATACAAATTGACAATTGGAACGAGCAATATTTTGATAGGAAAAAATACTGATATGGACACCTATAATACATATTGTTATGACGTCTACATCATCATTTTTAACTAAAAAGTTGCTCAATATTCTGAATTGCCACCACTAGTAGAATTAACATTTTATAGGTATTGAACTATAAGTTTTTTTATAAAACGGTTATCATTGTCTAATTTGTTAAATTAACTTTTTTATATTAGCGGGAAAATTATTTGTTGCTACATAAGCAATTATTGGTCTGAATTGCTATACTCAGTGATTAAAAAACCTGACCAAACCGGCAGATAAATGAACCGGAAACTGGCCGGTTGTCTAGTCCAAATTATCCTAATAATCAAAAATTTGGTCCAGTTGGATTAAACTGATTGGCTTGGACTAAACTGGCAATTGACCGGTTGAGCCGGTTAAACTGGGAACCGATGGCTTCACCGGTTCAACCATCCGTTCGGTTTTTCAAAACACTCACTGTAACATCCCGTTGATATAAAAAGAAAAGTTCAGTTATCAAAATATAACAAACACGGCATAATCAGACTCGATTTACGGAAAGAAAGAGCTAAGAAATACCTGAATTTCTAATAATAGCATGGAAAATGTATAGGCAAGAGCAATATTTCCAAGAGCTTGAAAAACATGCCAAGTTTTTGTGGATGCAGCTTCAGTAGCAGTAGCAGCCACCATGAGACTTCCTCTGAGCTTATGATCGGCGGCAATTTTTGCAATCGACAGTGACAACGCGATGATTGAATAAGCGAGCGAGGTTAGAGATGCTACTACTGAAAGAAAAGTCAGTTTCTCTAAGCTGGGAAATTGAGAAAGAATTATTTGCAGTGCTCCAAAAACTAGCATATATAGATTTCCTGACACTCTACAATGTGCTGCATTTTCCATTGCATGATAACATGTTGTTCTCTTTACAGATCTGCATAATTGAGACATTCCGTAAGGAAATTGGAAAAGATGGTATAGTAATCATTGGTGTACAAAGATTGAAGTGTTTAGATGGTAAATATATATTTATTTTCCCTTCATATTTTGTTTTTTAGCTAGTCATCTCGACGAGGCGACGAGCAGGGGCGGAACCAGCCTTATGGCTGAGGTAGTGACCGCCCCCGCAATTTTTTTTTGGAAAAATTACTCCTTCAATTTTTTTTTAAAATATGGTTACTTAATTTTAAATTTTATACAATTAGCGCCTTCAAATTTTATTTTGTACGAATTAGCCGCCCCATAATAGAATTTTTAGTTCCGCCCCTGGCGACGAGCATGGTTTCGGTTAGCGAATCTATCAAATGCAAACTCCTAATAATATTTGAGTTTTAATTTGTAATGTAATTGCAAATAAATTGGTTTTGATAGTTTCTTACGCTACACTGATGGCAGTTGTAACTGTGTAGCCAATCATTGTGCCCCATAGCATTGTGTACTGCAGTATTGTACAAGTAAATTCATGCCTTGGACCTGCATTCACAATTGAGTCATTATATAGCTAGAAACACAGGTAGCAATATAATTATCACTGTCGTAAGATATAACCGGTGTTTAAACAATCAAACCAGACTGGTTAGGCCAACTTGTTCGATAGTAAATCGGATGAATTTATAGTTCAACCACTTTGAACCGAAAAATCGTATAGCCAATTTTTATAAATTTAATTATAATCTATTTATATTTGATTAAACTAGAAAAGCTCAAATATAATTTTATGTTTGTCCATTTCGTCTTCTTTATTTAATTTAAATCTTCTTTAACTATCAAAAAAAACCACAAATTTAATATATATATATTAAAAAAATACCATCAAAATTCAAATTACTTTCAACAATTTATTAATGGATACATATATATTATTCCCTCCGTCCCATTCTAATTGACCAAATTATCTATTTTGGGTGTCTCATTCTATTTGAAAATTTCTATTTATAAAATATTTTTCACACTACTTTTCTTCTTTTATTCTCATCAATTAATGCAGTTTAAAAGCACATTTTTATAAAATGGTGAAGCATTTCATGTAATATGAGAATATAAAAATAAAGTTACTAAAATTTCTTAAACAATGTGCAAAGAGAATTTCTCAATTAGAATGGGACAGAGGGAGTACTATAGAATAAAGAGAGAGAAAAGAAAATTAGATTACCTAAAAGTGATCGGACAGCATGAATATATGTACGATTTCTTGCTCCGGTGAGTGGGTGAGGAGTTCTATAGCAGTCGCTAGGGGTGTGCAAAAACCGAACCAAACCGAACCGTTTCACTGAACCGAACCGAAATTGCAATTGCGGTTCGGTTTTTTAGTAACTATGGTTTGGTTCGGTTTGTAATTAGGTAAAAGTTTGGTGTTCGGTTTTCGGTTCGGTTTGAGCATTTTAAAAACCGAAAAAACCGAAAAACCAAACAATTAAATAAAAAATAAAAAAGATATATAAATATATATAAATTTATATTTTTTTGGTTTAATATTTTAATTATAGTTGATATATAAGTTAATAAACTTCATACAACATATAATTATGCTAATAACTATATAAAAATATTTATTAGACACTTATTATTTAATATTAGAATTTATTTTATGATAAAAAAATTAAAAAATGGAGAAAGTAAAAAATTTCGGTTTTTCACCGAACCGAACCGAACCAAACCGAACTTTTCGGTTCGGTTTGGTGTAAGCCAAAATTAAAATTCGGTCCGGTTCGGTTTGGGATTTTTACCAAACTTCGGTTTGTTCGGTTCGGTGACCGAATCGACCGAACTAACCGAACGCACAGCCCTAGCAGTCGCAGAGAAGGATGGCTGTATAGTAAGTGATGAGGGAAAAGGAGACGAGAACAGCTGAGCCAAGTAACCAACCCAACTGAGCCACACTCCACGGCAATGCTAATATACCTGCACCCACCGTTGCCGTGAATGCATGTGCTGTGGCCGTTCCCAAGCTTCCTAAATCACAACCCAACTCCCTCATATTTCAACTATTATGTAACCAATAGGAAATTCATTATATTATTGTTCTTTTTACACATATAGAATCTAACTAGACTATTTGAAGTGTTAGAAATATAATGTTGAATTAATTCGGCTGAAACAACAGCCTGCACTGAGGTCCGGACTGAATCGAAAACCTCAAAAATATACGAGGAGAACCTGGCCACTCGGTTTAGGCTTCAGTTGCATTCGTGATATATATCACTGTAAATATTGTCGATTCTATAAATATAATACGTCAATCAACTAATAGGTACGAGCAAAATGTCCGACCGATGAACGAACTCATAACTTTCAGTCGGTTTATTCGGTTAAACTTGAGGTCGGCTTGATTGCAGTTTTTAATTATTTTAGTTAACCGAATCAACCAATTTGTTTTTTTTAATTCTCTTTGCATTTTTCGGTTTTAAGCAAACCTACTGTTATTTCAAAAAAAAAAAAAACTTTTTATTTAATAGACCGATTTTAATAGATTCAAAGTATATTATGGTAACGTTGTCCAAGTATAAAAACTTGCACCTCTATCAATTATTGCTCTCTAATTAACATTACCCTATTTCAGATCAAAAACTTACTATATATTCATATATCTTCAAATTCTATCTTAAAATAAATGTCTCAAAACTCCAGTTCAGTACTTGACTCATAAAATTATAAAATTGAAATAAATCAATAATAAGTCTATTTATATTATTATTAAAAATTGACAGATTTTATAAGTTAAAGCCAATTCCACGAAACTATAATTTAAGAGTATAAAAAAAATTAGACAAAAATTAAGGTATATCGATAACTTTTGTCATTTCAAAATTTAGGAGAATGCATAATTCCTAGTGAGAATCTTTTTGGTAAATGAAAATATAAGAATAGGGAACAAATTAAAAGAAAATAAAGCAATGCATGGAGAATATATACCAGTTCTAATGCGTCCATCATCTCCTGCAGCCGCTTCCATATCCATTGAAGATGAGATGAGAAAGCTTGATTTTCAGTTTTGTTAAAGAAAGAAAAACAAGAGATTGAAGAAATATATGATTTGCTAAGAAAAGGGAAGAAGCTATGTGACAACAAAAAAATCCAAAAAGAAAAACCATTGAAGATCAGTAAGTTGATTATTTATGGTCATAGAACCCCCCACTTCATTATGCAAATGGCAATAATAAGTCTAGTCTATGCTTATTTACCATTTATTAACTGTTAGGATTTTAACACTATGTACTTGATTAATTCTAGTATAACCCTTGTGATTCGGGTCTTTTTAGTACCAAATTAACGTATGATTCTTTAGAAAAAATTGTTAGAATGTATTTGAATTTTAACACTCAAATTTCACTTCGATATTTAATTCAATAAGAATAACATGCGTGATTAATCGTTAATAGTTTTTTTATACTATATATTGAAATATCCTTATTTGTATTGTACCAGTGTAAGGCATTTGATGAGTTAAGTAATTTTACTCTAAATCTCAAATGAGCATCATTCTATTAAAATTATAACTTTATTTTTTGCACAAACATTCTCTTTTTTAATCATTCAAGAAAATAAAAAAAATATATATCTATATTTCTATCATTATAATCACGGATGGAATTTAAAAAATAATTTAAACAGTAGAACACGAATTATTGACTAATTAAATCTATCAAAACGTGATTGAGGTTGATATTCTTTAATAGTTTTTTTTTCAAAGTTATTCTTTGATAGTTTAGTTGGAGGAAAACATTCAAAAATCAACAGCTATGAATATGGGCCCAAAAAAGCCGCCACAAAAAACATAGGCCCATCTTTTTGCTGTATTTGTCTGAGCAGCCTAGAGCAGTGAAAATCAGTAACCGCCTTCGTCTCTCTCGGCTGTCTTTCTTAGACCGCCGGTAAACTCAGGAGGTAAAAAATGGCGGCATCTGTTACCTCTTGCGGTGTTAATTTTGTCGCCGGAGATAAATCGCCGCGGAATTTTCTGACGCCATACTCTTCCTGTTCGTCTTCAAAGTCATCTAATCTTCATTTCTGTTCATCATCATTATCCAACTCCGCCGAGAAATTATCATTTGTTTCTACTAATTCTTGCATTTCTCTCCGTTCTTCCTATCAGCATACCCTAATCTGGCCTCATGTGGTGAAAACTCACAATCATGTTCAGGTAATTAACTAAATATTCGATTTTAAAATGTTATTTTATTTTACTTTACTTCTTATTATATTTGTTAATGAGATTAGGTTGTAGCTGCTGCTGCTAAAGCGGAGCCTTTGAAAATTATGATATCGGGAGCTCCTGCTTCCGGTAAAGGCACTCAATGTGAGCTCATCACTCAAAAAGTAAGTACGTTTTCATTTTATTATTCTTATTTTCATTACTCTATTAATTGCTGTTCTCTATTTTTCAGCAGGATAGTAATTTATTTTCTTGTCTATTATCAGTTGACTTTGAACTAATAAATTGAATTTATTTTCTTAATCGAAAAGCCTGTTCTTGAGTTTAATTCATTAGTTCCATCTACGAGTTCGGTTTTCATAATCATATTTTAAAAACTTTACATTCACTTGCTTAATTTGACACGGTTTATGAAGGGGACATTAAACTCCCTACTGAGTTATTCACAAATTACAAAAAGGAAACTCAATTAACTTTCGTTACAAAAAGGTCACTCGGTTATGGTTTTATTACAACGGAAGTCACTGTCTTCGAAAAATGCTTAAAACGCAGCGTTTTTGCTTACGTATCATGCCAAAATTACAAAATGAGGTATAACTCGATATCTTTGTTTAACAAAAGATATAACTCAGTACCCCTTTTGTAATTCACGATAAACCCAGTGACCTATTTTTACGACATTGACCTTTAGTTGTAATAAAATCATAGCTAAGTATCCTTTTTTTAACAAAAATTAAATCAGTACCCTTTTTGTAATTTACAAATAACTCAGTAACCCAGGAAATTTAATATCCTTTATGAAGGTGGTGATCCTTTTTTACTTTGCGGAAGACATCTACTTTTAAGATTAATGATTTTTAAATGTTTGAATTGTCAAATCAAGTTCTTATATATTTAATATACAAGTTACCTGAAGCTTGAAATCTATTGCCTCATTAATCTTGCTCAATGAGGCTGTTAAGAGTGGTGTTTTTGTAACTCTTAACCATTGTAGCATATCAGAAAAGAAGCAAATAGATTAAGAAGAGGAAGATAGAACCAGGAGAGGGAGAGAGAAATTGTGTACATTATTGATATAAAATTCAGTTACAATCTTACTATTTATTCTGTTTGCACAATTCACTTAAATAGATTCTAATTCTGCTACAATGGCTGACAAACTAATTCAAGAGCAGCTTCACCTGCTTTCTAGGAATTGATATGCTGTTTGCCTTGCATATCCTTACCATGAGGTCACTAGTCTTGCATAGCTGTAACAGAGGCTTTGCATGATGGAGAATGCAAACTACAGTTTTTCTAGCCTAGCAGAAAATGGTTTTGTGCAAATTTCCCGAGTGGCACATCACCCTGATATCCAAGGTCATTTAGGTTTTTAGACAGCTGCAGATATAAATGTAGGTTATTTCATATAGGCATTTTATTTAGATAAGCATGGGATATCGGCTCAAGAATTCTGTTTTAATTATATATCTCCTTTTATCCTCACACTGCATTGTGTAATTGGTAGGTTCAGCTACATATCTACTGCATGCTCTCATTATGTAATTGCTGTGAAAAGAAAAAGATTGAATCAAGTCGTCCTGATAAATGCAGTATGGTTTGGTGCATGTTGCTGCTGGAGATTTGTTGAGAGCAGAAATTGCTTCTGGCAGTGAAAATGGGAAGCGTGCGAAGGAATTCATGGAGAAAGGACAACTCGTGCCAAATGAAATAGTTGTCATGGTGAGTAGGATTCTAGTCATTTCTCCTTTTCTTTAAAAGAAAATATTGGCCAAGTTGTTGATCTTTTGATATAAATATTGAAGATGGTGAAGGAGCGTCTATTGCAGCCAGATGCTCAAGAAAATGGGTGGCTTTTGGATGGATATCCTAGGAGTTTGTCACAAGCTACTGCTTTCATGGAACTTAACTTGAAGCCTGATCTCTTTATTCTCCTAGAAGTAAGCATTTGCATTCAATTAATTTCTATTGTTGTTTAAGAACATAAAAAGACATACCTAGAAATGTACTATTGCTGGCATCTACTTCTGTGGATTTATATATTTTCATGCAGGCTTATAATATTGAGTGATTTTAAATTTAACTTTGGGTAATGATAAAGATGTAGCAACCATTATGGTTTCATCTGTCATTAGCCTTGTTTAGATTCTCATCATGTTAAAACCGGAAAATTTTCTTCTGTAGGTCAATGAAGATATGCTTGTTGAGAGGGTTGTTGGGCGTAGGTCAGACCCTGTTACTGGGAAGATATACCACTTGAAGTATTCTCCTCCTGAGACTGAAGAAATTGCTGCGAGACTTACCCAACGTTTTGATGATACGGAAGAAAAGGCATGTCTTAAACCAGTCTCTGCAATTGGATTTTTTGATTTTGGGGACCATTGTTGTTTCTATTCATTTCATCATGGTACCTGATTGATTTTATTTAGTGATAGCATTGACTCTCTCTTGTCTGGCTGTGTTTAGGTGAAATTGCGATTGCAAACTCATCATCAAAATGTCGAGGCAGTACTCTCCATATATGAAGACATTACATTAAAGGTATGGAATCTCTTGTTCTCTTTATCATTCATATGCTTTCAGCCGCTGGGCACAATAGTTTGAGAATTCTTTTCATTGCTTTAATTGGTGTGATTGCTTTAGCTTATCAGTATAAATTTAACCAGTATTCCTTTGGTTGAATTTTTATTCGTGTTGTTTGTATCAAATAAAATTGATAAGATTTCATTGGTACAACATTTATTTTTGTCAGGGCTTACATAATATAGATTCAAGCGAGTTCGTCATTGTTTGTAGTTATACTACTACCCTTTATCACATTTTCATGTGCTAAACACAATCCGAAATGAGAGAGAGTAGAAATGCATTCTTTTTCATAATAATGTTTTGTTGATGTCAGGTCAATGGGAACGTTTCGAAAAACGAAGTGTTTGCACAAATTGACAATGCTCTCACAGAATTACTGGAGGACGGGAAGGCGATGTCAGAATCTGTAGCTGCATAGTTGAGGAAAAAGAAAATGTAAAAGATTGCATAGGAGTTATCAATACTCTATAGTCTATACAAAGGTGTGTTCCTTCACTTCTGTAATAACTCTCTACCTGGAAATCCCCTTGGTCTATTATCAAATTCATATTTAGAAACTACCAGTTCCTCGTCCAAATTTTTTTTATTACAACCATCATTACTCTTTGAAATGTAAAACGTGGGCATTTAATATTATAAAGTTATTCTTTTTTTACATTAATTTTTTTTTTGAATTGGGTCCCTGTATTTTTTAGTTTTGACTCAAGTCCTTCAATCCAGTTTTTTCTTTCCGGGTTTGACTTGTAGTGTAAGGATCAAATTTTAAAAAGTATGAAAGTGTAAAAATTTAAATGTGGCAATTTTTTCCTAGATGCAACCAAATCCTGAGTATTGACTATCTTGTGAGTCTCGATCAATATGTAGCATAATAAATGCTACAAGTTGTTGCACAAACTTGCTCTTTATTAAGGGATATAGTATGGTTGCTATAGATTCTTGAATGGTTCAAACCGTTCAATCATTTTATGTATTGATTAAATCTACCAATCCAAGTAATTATAACAATCAACCTTGGTTACAATCACAATAGTGATGATGATTCTTCACTTGATTTACCTTATGGATATAAGTTTTTCCTTGTATAATTATTAGAAGATCCGAATCTAATGAATCACCGATAGCATTTAAAATCCAAGATAAAGTGATGGGTTATTTTCATAAAATATTATCACCTTTCGTGTTCTTTTCGATTTAACGCTATCTACCAAATGTCTCACTTCGCGTTCCAGGCTTTTTAAACTTCTCATTATATAGTCTAGTGCCGTTTTATGTGTTATTTTTCATAGAAATGATGTCGTTTTGACCATTTTAAATGATAAAAACGACATCGTATAATGTATTTAGGCTACAAATGCCATATAATGAAAGGTTGAGCTTTTTTATGCTAAACATACAAGGTTGGCATGTGTGACGCCCGTTTGGTATAATGTACTAAAATCAAAACAGTACTCATAAAGTGAAGATATTTTATGACAATAATCTTAAAGTAAAGTAAAAGAAGTGAAGTCTACTCCACTTCCTGCCTGTTGTTCCATTCCTCTCAGCTTGTAAGTAGGGCTGTGCAAAAACCGAACCAAACCGAACCGTTTCACCGAACCGAACCGAAATTACAATTACGGTTCGGTTATTTGGTGACTATGGTTCGGTTCGGTTTGTAATTAGGTAAAAGTTTGGTGTTCGGTTTTCGGTTCGGTTTAAGCATTTTAAAAACCGAAAAAACCGAAAAACCGAACAATTAATAAAAAAATAAAAATATATATATTAATATATATAAATTTATATTTTTTTGGTTTAATATTTTAATTATAGTTGATATATAAGTTAATAAACTTCATATAACATATAATTATGCTAATAACTATATAAAAATATTTATTAGATACTTATTATTTAATATTAGAATTTATTTTATGATAAAAAAATTAAAAAATGAAGAAAGTAAAAAATTTCGGTTTTTCACCGAACCGAACCGAACCAAACCGAACTTTTCGGTTCGGTTTGGTGTAAGCCAAAATTAGAATTCGGTCCGGTTTGGTTTGTGATTTTTAACAAATTTCGGTGTTCGGTTTGTTCGGTTCGGTGACCGAACTAACCGAACGCACAGCCCTACTTGTAAGGACCCCTTCTTAAAAATCTAGGATGCATGAATGATTGTCAAAATAGGCTGTCCCTACAACCCTAAAACTTGGTCCTAAAGAGAGAATGAGAATGGCCATAATTCTAATATACCTAGGAGCTATGCAAACAGCGAATATAGCCGATTTATAATTTTTTAGGTTCGATTTTGAAAGTAGAATTTTTTACTTTATTTTTGGTGAGAATCGAAACGAACTAAAATCAATTAAAGTGGGTAGCTAAGAATTCTAATAAAATTATGTATTGGTTTGAACCGAATACACTTTCAAATATTACTTGTTCATATAAAAATAAAGCTTAATCACCAAAAAAATTCCAAAGGTGCGAATTTGGGTGCAGCTGATAAAATTGCAATTTGGAAAGGGGCTAAAAAGGTGGGGTTATTTGGGTGATTAAGCCTAAAAATAAGGTCTCATGGTGCTAAAAAGTTAAATCTTTTCGACTTCTTAAAAATCCATCCAAACCTTTTAATAGTAGTAAATCTATCCCGTTTTGACTAATTCGCTGGAAATCTATCCAATTTTGCAAAATTAATTTAATTGAGTTTATGTGACAATTTATGTGTACTTTAAAAAAATAGAACGAAAAAATTTTGTCAATTGAAATCCCATGTGGTTTGCATAAATTAATTTTGGAAAATGTTAAATCGATTCTAAAAAATGAATAGATATTCAGCGAATTGGCCAAAATAATGATAGATTTACAATATTTTAAAGGTTTGAATTGATTTCTAAAAATTTAATTTTTTTTAGCTTTTTAACATTATACCACCAAATGATATTCAAACATGCATAAGGCAAAACACAAGTGTAGACAATATTCTCTGAACATGAGAAACACGCAACAAAAGTCAAAAGTCATGGTGGTGCTGTTGGAAATCTTTGACACCAAATCCTTCCTTCTTATTAGGTTCCCATTTCAGTCTTCAATAA
This sequence comes from Mercurialis annua, assembly GCF_937616625.2. NCBI lineage: Eukaryota > Viridiplantae > Streptophyta > Magnoliopsida > Malpighiales > Euphorbiaceae > Mercurialis > Mercurialis annua. Next base: position 68,178,757 of record NC_065570.1, read on the forward strand.
TCCATTTTGACCTCTTACTTGAACTAGTCTTTTTTCATAATTTTTGACAATTTTCCTTTTAAAGGAAATGAATAGAAGTAAATGTACAAATATAGATACACATTTTTCTTTGTGGTAGGTACACAATCATATACTTTTTGGACAATTCCCAACCCAATCAACTAACTAATAAAGGGAAAAAATAATAATAACATTTGGCTATGTATATGTATGTAGCAGAAAAATCTAACAAAAAAATTGTATAGACTTTAGACTATCTCTACAAAATGTGGACCATTTCATTACACTAGCGTACCGAGTCTAAATTCACGTCGAGGAGCCCGTCGTGGACCGCGAAAGCGAAGTAGGGTGCACCAAACACGCAGCCAATGCTCTTTCCAAACTATTTACAATTTCGGACATGGATGGCCGATCTCGACCTTCTCGTGTTACACAGTCTGCTGCTAAGTATCCTATATACGCTACTGCCTCTATTTCAGATGGGGTCGGAGGCGCCACTCTCGAATCCAACACTCTATGGATTTCATCTTGCATAATATACGGCACGACGAAATCAACCACATTTCTCGGCACACCATTCTCATTTTTGTGTATTGCCTTGTAACCTGACAGTAATTCTAGCAACATTACTCCGAAACTATACACATCACTCTTTGCTGTCAGTTGTTGAAGTCTGTAGTACTCTGGGTCCATGTACCCGACAGTGCCTGCAGCGTGGAGCGACAAGTGTGACTCTTCATCGTCAGGACCCATCAGAGATAGTCCGAAATCGGATACTTTGGCTGTCCATGTGCTGTCGAGTAAAATATTGGACGACTTGATGTCGCGGTGAATGATCCGTGGCACAGCATACTCATGAAGGTACTCGACTCCTCGAGATGCATCTAGTGCTACCTTGATTCTTGCAGGCCATGACATTAATGGAGAGTTTTGTATCTTGTGGAGATGGTCGTGGAGTGTACCGTTGTTCATGAACTCATAGATTAGTACTCGTTCGTTACTTTCTTCACAAAAGCCTAGTAATCGGACAAGATTTTTGTGATGTAAACGAGACAGTGATTCGAGTTCATTGATGAATGCGTTGTCTTTATCTTCTTGGCGTTTGGTTCCAACAGCGTAAGAACTAGTAGTTGATAATTCCGCTCTTTTAATAGCTAATTCTCGACCGTCTTCTAATACGCCGAGATAGACAGAGCCAAAGCTGCCTGTTCCAACTTTGTGATCTTGAGAGAAATTGTTGGTGGCTTGAATTAGAACTTGCAATGAGAATTCCTCCAGCTGACCGGCATTTCCCATGCTGGCTAGCTGGCTAAGACGCTTTTCTAGAACCGGTTGTGCTTGCTCCATTTGCTGCTGTTCGGGGGCTGCACCAGCGTCGTCTAAGCGCCCTGAATCATGTACTCGACAACCTCTGCATTTGCAATATTTGAAGAGAAAAAAACTGATTGATAGCAACAAGGAAGATAATCCCACACACCCAACTACTAAAAACGCTATCATTTTGCCACTCCATTCACTATTTCCTTCCGAAGATGACGAAGGCGGAGGCGAAGGTTGCAATGCTGGTGGGGATGAAGCCGGAGGCGGAGTAATAGTATTCGGGTAGCAATGATCACATATAAAAGATCCTTGAGAACAAGACCTGGCTGAATTTGCTAATATACCACATGGACAGACATTTTTACACGGTCCAGGCAAAACTTCTTCAAATACTATAAAACCAGAATCAAAAACCTGATTACCCCAACACATCAAAGAAAAATTTGATTTCAAAACTCCACAGAAAACGTTCTTCTTAGCTTTGACATCAACAAAATAACTACCTCGCAGAGTTTCCGGCAAGCTGAAGTTGTTCTGCCCCCAACAGAAAACCGTCTCATTAGCCAATAATCCGCAGCCGCGATTTTCTCCTAATGCCAACGATTTGAACTTACCATTTGGAATTTCTTGGCCATCAGTATCTCCCCAACAATGCAAACCACTATCCAGAGTTAAACCACAAGCATATCGAAAACCTGCAGCAATCGCGCTGTAGTTCCGGTCACGAATTTGGTCAGGAACACTGAAGTTACCCCAGCAAGAAACCATCCCAAATCCTGACAGCCCGCAAACAAAATCATCGCCAACTGCAATGCTCGAAAGGTTCAGCTTTCGAGCAGGGGCAGGATCGAATTCTCGCCATTGCCAGCACTCTAGTCCACCGGTGGCGTTAAGGCCACATATCCTGGAACTACCCGATTCGAGCTGTGTAATAGCGGAATCATCGTAAATCCTCTTGTAATCCGTAACAGAACCGTTAACAGAGAATCTCCAACAAACTAATACTGAAACGGAAGAAGTAACATCACTCAAACCGCAAACAAATCCATCTCCAGCAACAATCCCAGAATAAGAAACGTTGGAGCTAGGCCCAGGAATTTGAACTGGAGAAGGAAAACCTGAACAGGTTAAAAACGATTCTTGATTACTAGTTTTCTTTGTCAGCGCACAAATCAAAATCTGGTTATCAGAAGTTTCAGAAATAGCCACGGTTGATAAAGAATGAACTGAAGGAAGAAGAATAAAAAAGAAGAAGAAGGGGAAAAAAGCCATAGAAATGATAAAAAGGAAGTGAGAGTCTCATGATTATGCAAGAAATGAAAAGGGCGAGTCTAACAATAATAATAATAAAGTTTGAGAGAGTAAAAGAAACGCGGTTTTGAGAGTAAGGACCAGAGACCAAGTCATTTTGATTAGAGCTGAGCTGAGGGAAATTAATTAAAACAAAAAAGAGAGCGTGTGTAGTGTATAGTCAAGACTCAAGAGCAGGGGTTTACAGAAACCGGATCGTAAAACCGAATCCAACTGAATTCAAATTGTAGTTATGATTCAGTTATTTAATAAATACGGTTTGGTTAGGTTTGGTTTATAAGTCGGAATTCAGTTTAGTTTGGACATTTGAAAACCGAGAAAATAAAAAAACTGAATAATAAAATAATTTTTAATCAATATAAATACACACGTTTAAACTTTTTTTGTTTTTATTACTTAACTATAGTTGACGCATAAATTAATAAATTTCATACAATATATACATAAAATTACTATTAGATTTTGTCATGTTAATAAGTGCTAGGCAGCAAACTGATAGGTTGTGGGTTCGATTTCTCGCACAAACGTTCTCCCTTTTCAATTATCAAAAAATAAATAAATAAAAATTCAATTTTTTTAACCAAATCGAACCGAACAAATTGATGTCATCCGAATTTGTAGTTTCGTTTGAAAATTTAACAAACTTTGGTTGATCAATTTGATCGATTTTAAACCAAATCAAACCGGATCAAATCAACCAATGCACAACGCTGGTCAAGAGTTGAAATTTCATTTTAGTTTCTGCTTTTTTAAGTATTGTGTTTTAATTAGATATTGCACGTGATAATGATTGTGCTTTATAGATTCACATATTTTAAACACTCGATCCCTAATTAGTATCATAAAAGTTGAACTAACTATACTTCTTTGCCGGGATTTTTTTTAATTATAATATCTGCATTTTTTTCTTTCATATATAAATTTTAATTCTTAATTAAAAAATATTCAACTATAATTTTATTACGGTAAAATATGTAGCGCTAATAAATTTATCAGAATACAATACGGCATGCATTGAATGAGAAACTTGAAGATCATCCAGTATAAAAAGGAACCATTGAAGCTCACATGAATTAGATATCATGGCCCTGTATTTGGCTTCAGAAGAATATCTTGACACAGTTTGTTGCTCTTTGGAAAGCCAAGGAATCAAAGAGGTTCTCAAGAAGATACAAAACCAGTAAATGATGATGTCCTTGAGTCAACACGACTTGCTCAATCAGAATCTGTAAAAGCCTTCAATCGGAAAGAATTATCAGCAACAAAGAATAAACCTTGCTCGACTTTAAAATTATATATTTTATTAAAACAGAATTAAAATTTAATTATGAAAACAGCTAAAATCTAATGATCAAAATTAAATAATTTTAAAATTTAATTGTTCTCATAATCAATAGGGAAAGGATTGAACGAAAAGGGAAGACTAGGAAAGATAAAAACATTTTTTTTTAAATTAGATAAAGACATATCTTAAAAACAACAACAAAATTTAAATTTATTGAAAGCCATGTGATAACTCTCTTTAAAATTAAAATATAAGGCAACACGTAACAATATTTTATATATATTGGATGTTAATGTTTTTAATTAATTTATATAAATTTATTAATTTTATGTCCTAATGATTTTCTTATGAAAATTCAATGGAACGTTCGTGTAATTGACTCATTAAATTAATTTAGATAACACCATGCACATCAAACACATTTCATTGTTGAATTTTCTAACCATGATTAGGTCCTTTAGGAAGAAAGGTCATATGCAATTACATTAAATTCTTTAAAGTTCTAATGGTTTGTGTATAAAATAAAATAAAATAAATTATTTCACCCGCTATTTCGTACTAGCTCTAATATTCCTTCTTACATAATAGTATTTTATTGTTCAATTATTCTATAAAAGTGTATATCTTAAAATTTATTTTTTAATCCATCTAATTTTTTTATTGTCAAGTCAGATGGATTAAAAAAAATCAATAAAAAATATTATTATATTTTACTCTAAAAATAATACTAATTAGTAGCCTTTTCCAAGTCTTCTAGTTAAATTTTAAAAACCAAATAATAAGGTTCAGTCAACTAAGCCCTAGTCAGTATTTTGACTAGAAAATTTGCAACACTGTTCTCTAATCTTTATCACTCACACGCACTATTTGGTTTTCTTTATTTTTTTTCACTTGAAAAGGGAATTGTATAGTTCATTGTAGTCTTTCTACTGTTAAAATATATAGTAAATTAAATAATATAAAATATTCAAAAATTAAAATAAACCAAATTTTTGATCTATTTATAAAAAAAACAGCAAAACAAAATTTAAAAATGAAATTTGATGATACAATAAATCATTGAATTCAAATGTTGAAGATTCTCGAATATCATTTACATCCTTAGAACATTATGCTATGTTTCAACAAGTGACAAAATTAGGATTTTTTTCAGCCTGAACTAAACTCATCTGATTATTTAGTTCACCTCTAACCTCCCAGCCGTCCGAGCTTAGAATTTCTGACACACGATAATGTCTCATGTGTTGCACACATCTGACACACAGTTCGAGACATAACAGAACGTGTCATCTCAGCTAACATAAAGTGGGGACCAAAGAAAAGAAGGAAAATCTCAGTAAGATTTGCACGGATTGGTCTATATAAACCACCTTATGTGCAAAACCTAAAAGTACTTCTTTTTATTCACCATTGTTTACTTTCTCTTCTCTTTTTTCCCGTCACTAAACTCACTTGAACGTCGAAGCGGACGGCCGGTGAACTCCACCGACATTCCTTCTGACATTTGTTTCCGCTGTTCTCAGGTTTTAAGAAGTTCGGATAACCCGCCTGGTCATCTTGTGATTTATTACTTATAACCCGCCTGGTCATCGTGTGATTTATCAGTGGATAACCATATTCCTCGGATTCTTGATTAAAGAATCTCCTTTGTCCAATATTATAATTGCTAAATCATTGGAAAATATTCTATTTTTTTCTATGATTTAAAATTTTAAAATCGTCAATAGCGTATTTTTCAATTTTCATTTTCAATTATAGCCATTTGTTTAAATTGAAGCAGAGAAAAATTCAAATATAACTTTTATATTACTTCAGTTTTAAAAAATTTGATGGTAAAAAAGCAAGTTGAAATTATATAAAGCAATATAAATGACATATTTAAATTTTTTTTCATATAATTTGAACAAATAATTACAATTGAAATTGAATATTGAGAAACCAGCTAAAATTGAGGATTCTATAAGTTTTAGCCATAAATAAAATTTGTTTTCAATGAGATCTAAGTATTGACATAATCATTGTCCATATACTCTCGCATAGTAACGAGGTCATAACATTGATACTGTGGACTGCAGCTACAGTTGGGAATAGGTCTAAGATTCATCAATTGATGTCATAATTCTTTCAAATAAGTATTAGTAATCAGCAATAAAATTTAACAACTAAAAAAGTTCACATTTTCAAATGAATATCAACAATAAAATATTAGATATCCTGACTCAGGAAAAGAGAGAAATATAGAGAAGCAAATAATACTAAAATTTACTTGCTGCTTCTACAAAAAGCAATACACAATATTACTGTAACCTGATTAAGTAGATACCAAAAAAAGAAACTAAACCTTATAAAACAAAACAACTTATGCTTGTAACCCAAACATATATACACACATATAATTATATATTCTCCGTAAACTTGTATTAGCCCCTTGCTTACAAGTTCGGACATCAACTATTCCTAACAAAGAAAAAGCTTGTTATTTATGTCCGAACTCTTTTCTGGCGACCTGTAAGAGCAAGGCTCAGCATCTACAAGCATTTTCACCACTTCTCTCATGTTCGGTCGGAGATTCGGAAGCTTAGTGGTGCACAGAATAGCAATCTTCAATACTTTAATCATGTCGTCTTCAACTGATGATTCTGAGGCAATAATTTCACTGTCTAGGACTTTGATCACATTTTCGCGGTTGTTGAGATGCGTCCACACCCAGTAAACTATGTCTTTTCCTTCTCCGTATGCTTCTTCGTCGATCGGTCTTCTACCAGTGACTAATTCTAGTAGTACAACGCCGAAGCTGTACACATCGCTCTTTTCTGTCACCTTTAGAGTGTATGCCATCTCTGCGTTATTAAAAACAGAAATTTTTAGATTTTGGATATCTAAATAGTTTTATACTGTTTTGAGACGCTCTGCAAGTACCCAAATCTTGAATATAGCTGTTTAGAAAATTCCTATTGATTACTATTATCCCCATGAATATATTCAAACTACAGTTTCCCGTGAATTCTAAGAAAATACTATTTAGAATTACTATTTTAAGATCCTTGAACTAGAAGTGTGCATTCAGTTTGAACCAAAACCGAACTGAATTTATAAAGAGATTAAAATTTCAAAGCAAATCGGTTTGGTTTGTATTAAAACTGAACTGGAATTTTCTAGATCGAAAACCGAAAAACTAAATCTTTATACTATCAAACAGAAACAAATAGGTTTGGTCCGTTTTTGCACACCTCCATACCCTGAACTATCATGAAACTTTTATATCTCTCACAAAATTGTGATAAAGAAATATGCAATACTCGCATCATAATTGAAGTAATAAAAGTTTTCTTTTAGCATACACTAAGTAGTACGGATGCGGACACAAGCACGCAAAACAGAAAACTTGGACACGGATACGTCGAAATAGTGTTATTTTAAGATTTTTTGTGTTAAAAATGAAATGTCGTGTCCGTAACGCCAAGTTTCCGACACGTTTAATGAAAAACGTGATTGAATGAAATACATATGTGCTACCTACAGCATACATAAAGAAACATTAACCATGGGATAGATTGATAATTAAAAAAAATGGAGAAGAGAGTTTAGGGAACTAACCAGGAGCAATATATCCATGAGTACCAGCAACAGAAGTACAAGACATTTCCACAAGCTTAGCCACACCAAAATCAGCAATTTTGGGCTCATAATCATCATCAAGCAAAATATTACTTGATTTTATATCTCTATGAATAATTGGTGGAGAACAATCATGATGCAAATAAGCAATTCCCTTTGCAGCTCCTAAAGCTATCTTATACCTCTGCATCCAATCCAATTCAGCCACGTCATCTTTTATCTTTCTGTGAATTGCTTCAAACAAATTGCCTTTAGCCATATGTTCCAACACTAAATAACTCAACTCTCCTTTCTGTAAACTTACATAAAGCTTTAGTATATTTCTATGCCTTATTTTCCCTAATATCTCCATTTCAGAAGCTGAAACTTTTAGATTGTCTTCTTTCCAGAGCTGCTTCACCGCCACGGTGCACCCGCTTTTCTTCAAATCTAACCGGTATACTTTTCCGGTTCCGCCAATTCCGATTAGGTTTTCTTCTTCTAAGTTACAGATTTCGTTCGCGTCGATATCTAATTGGTGGAAAGATGAAATTTTCCAGTTTGGATTCTTTTCGGCTTCTAAATCATCTTCTCCGTCCGCCTTGCCTTGCCGGAAGTTTCTGTAACTAAGAAGTATTAGTCCAACTAAAAGAATAATTAAGGCTGATATGATTATAGAGAAAAAGACCATTTTGTCTCCCAATGTCTGTTCCTGGTTGTGCCTTGGCATGCAAGTATTCATCTTCGAGTTCATGATTTTTCTGGAATTTTCATCGACACAGAGTTCTTTGTTTCCTGTAAACGCTCTGTCACCACCCATGCTCAAAAGAACAGACGGAACATTTCCTGATAATTGGTTTCCTGACAAATCAATTGAACTTAATTTCAATTTCTCCAAATCTTCTGGAATAAACCCTGTCAGTTTATTTTCTGAAAGATTCAGTGAGTTCAAAGCGATCATTAGAGGAAGTGTACGAGGAATTTGACCGGAAAGTGAATTAGCAGCAAGATTCAGGTCTACCAGTCCGGCGCAATCACTCAGCTTGGACGGTATGGCTCCGGTCAATGAATTATGTTCCAAATGCAAGGATGTTAACTGCTTCAGGCTACCAATTTCAGAAGGAATTTCACCGGAAAAGTTATTGTTATTCAGGTAGAGCCTCTGTAGATTCATCAAATTTCCGAATTCTGACGGAAGCTGACCTGAAAACCGGTTATTCTGCAGACTCAACTGATTCAAGCTGGTAGATAAACCAATTCTAGAAGATATCTGTCCACTCAACTCATTATCACTGAAATCTAGTATAATGACATGTGGCAGAGCCCAAATCTCATCAGAAATCTGTCCTGATATCATGTTCTTGCTGATCCTGAATCTTTCCAAGGTCTTACACTCAGCATAAGAATCTGATAACTCACCGGAAAACCTGTTCCCTAAAGCAAGCAAATACTGTAACTTTCTGCCTTCACATAAGAACTTGGGGAAACTACCTGAAAATTGATTCTCAGATATATCAAAACTGTTCAGTGGTGAGAACCTACCGAAATTCGCAGGAAACTCCCCGGAAAAATTGTTTCTATAGATCGAGAACGCGTCCAGATGACACAATTCTCCAAAACTAGATGGAATTTCTCCAGAGAAGCTGTTATCATATATCTGAAACACTACCAAATTCTTCATATTACCAATTTCCTCAGGAATTTTTCCATACATCTGATTAGCAGAAATATCAATTTCGCGCAGAAGGGTGAGATTTGCAAGCTCCAATGGGATTTCCCCAGTCAAATTATTAACGAAAAGCTCAATTTTCCAAAGCTTTTGCAACTTAGAAATTGATTTTGGGAATTGCCCTGAAATCTTGTTTCTGGAAATATCAAGTGTTTCCAGCTCTACAAGTCCAAAAATAGACTCAGGAATCTCTCCAATCAAATGGGAATCTGCTAGAAACAACAAAGTCAAATTCTTCAAATTCCCAATGCTTTCAGGAATTTCACTCTCATCAAACTCATTTTGCCCAATAGCTAGCTGAACCAAACCTGTTAAATTTCCAACCCAACCCGGAAACTTACCCGAAAAGTAGTTTAAAGACAAATCAAGAAACTCCAAGTTTCTCAAAGAAGAAAGATCAGGTAAAACTCCAACAAACTCGTTTCCGGTAAGATTCAGAATTTTCAGATGGGTGCAATTAGTAATCTCAGAAGGAAGCTTTCTTGAAAGTTTATTAGAAGGCAATGAAAGGGTAGTCAAGCTTTTAAATAAAGAAATAGAAGGTGAAATCTCACCAGAAAGAGATTTATTATCAAATGAAATTACAGTAACTTTTCCAGTTGTTGAATCACAAGTAATTCCTGAAAAGTTGCATGGAGCAAACTCTGACTCTTTCCAAGATTCCAAAACATTTAATGGGTCTTCGAGGTGTTTCTTGAATTCAAGCAAGGCCTCTGTTTCAGAATTGGATCCAAAACAAGGAAGGAGCATTGAGAAGAAAAGAATGGAGAGTAAAGAGATTCTGGCCATTATAAGAAAGAACAGAAGCTGCAATAATGCTCCTTTAAATTTCTGCCATTGATCACCAACTATTCTGAAAACAAAATGAACAGAAAACATCTAGGCATGATTACATGGAATTTTAAAATCTATTTTGATTATGATAACTCAACAATCATAATTAAAAAAAAAATTAAGACAAAAATGATCAATTTTTTTGGCAAAATACTCTTTCATATCTATAATTTTGACCATTTTGTTAATTATATCCTTAAAAATAATTTGGACATTATGGTACGTTAATTTTATAATTCAGACATATACTCCGCATTTTAAACGCAAATAATCATCCATAAATTAAAATAAAAGATCAATTGTGTAAACTAATCATATATAAAATTCAAAATTTATAAAATAAATTTCAAAAATAGGTTTAAATTGAGAGTCCTAATGTGAAAAATTGGCGGACTAAAATATCCAAACTAATTTTTAGAAATATATTTAATAAAATGGTTAATATTATGAATATAAAAAAGCATTTTGCCTTTTTCACTTCATACGGATGAATAAAAAAAATCCCTTTAATTTTTTTTTTTTTTAAAAGATCTGAACTGAAAGAGCATTATTAAGGATGTGGATTTGGTCAAACGAACCGAACCGAAGTAATTTCTGAAAGAAAAAGATAATCAAACCAAACCAAACTAAATTTTTAAAATTTAAAATATTTCAAACTAAAGCGAATTAAACAATCAGTTTAATTATTATTATTATTATTTTGTTTGTTTCAATTTGTACTAAAACTGAATTGCATTTTCTGCTTTCGAAACCTAACCAAAATCCAAATATTTTTCATAATTCGAAACCGAAAGGAACTAATTTATCAATTCGGTATAATAATTATTCGATTTAGTTCGATTTTTGAACATCCTAATCATAACTAATAAAGTAATATAATAAGGAAAATACTTTAGGTTAACATAGAGACAAAAGAGAGAGAGCCTAAAGCAATAGAGCAAGGGTGACGTTAGAACGTCAATTTTGTCTTTAGCTGTGACATATATTATTATTGCAAGAACCCAAAAAAGTAAAACAGAACTTTAAAGTCACTCATAAACTATTCATCATTTTTTTGATATTTTGTTATAATTATGAATTATGATCATGGGGCTTAGTTTTGTTTAGCAAGTAAAGCAAAACAAAGCAATCAAAAAGTTCATTAATTGTAATGATTAATATCCATTAAAAATCAGCTATTTAATCATATGAAACCACATCTCATTAATCACTTCAAGAAAGTAAAAAGTAAGCTTTAGAAAGATCCAAATCCATAATTTGTCTTAATGAAGATCCCATCAACCAAACCAAATAAAAGAAAAAGAGTACCTTGGTGAGAATTGGAATCTGAGTTTCTTGAATCCACTTGCTGTTCTGAAACATTAAACTCAAGATATGATTATTTGACATTGAATTCTTAGTTTCTTGTCAAGAAAATGTAAAATAAGCAGGAATTCAAGAAATTACCTGAAATGAAAATCTCGTGATGAATAAAAGAGGTAGAGTTTTTTCTCTCCAAGAAAACAAGAACACAGTTGAAACTTTAAAGAATTAAGATGAAAACTAAAGAACAGGATTGCTTCTTTAGTTTATTGAATTCTGGAAAGAAAATGGAGCTCTGTTTCCTGAGAAAAAGCTGAAAACAGAGCACTGTAATAAAGAAGAAACATTAAAAAGCAAGAATTTGAGTACAGGGATGAAGACTAATGGTACTGAATAGTCCAAATTGGAATCAAATTAGAGAAGCAAGTGATTTGGCTTGAAATAATGGGAAAAGAATGTGAAGATTGAGAGTATAGAAAGAGAAAAGAAAGTGGGTGAAGTCGTTTTGTATTGGCGTTTAGTCACCTTCGTTTATCAGTACACATTATTTTGTAGTGGGGGCTCTGGATATGCATTAGTTTAGTTACATCACTTCTTGTTTTTTTTTTTTTTTTATTGGATAAAGGTTCAAATACGCTCTTATTGTTTAGGCTTAAGAATAAATCAGTCCCTCGTGATTTTTTAGTCTCAAAAACAAGCTTAACATTTTTAACTTAGATTAAATGTGTTCCTGTAACGGAGATAAAGAGTAATGCTATATAACCCAACACTTTCCTTCACTATTATATTAAATCCACTTTTATCAAAAAATTCTGACACGTGGTACGATATAATTTATTTTAAATATTCGGAGTATTAGAACAAAATTAGTGTTGGTTTGTAAGGCTACTCAAGAAAAGGGGAGGGGGTAGGGGGGAATTGATGTCTTAAAAATAGTCTTACTTAAATAAAATTAGCTTGATAATATAAGACTAATTTTAACAGAGTATAAGCGCAATAAAGTAAAGATATGTTGAAAAATAAGAGACACAGAGAGTTATAGTGGTTCAGCAACTGCTTACATCTAATCCTTAAAATATTCCCGTCTTGAGTGTCTACTATCAATTTCTATTACGGGCTAGAAACACGTGTTTTGAAAATACAACATTAAAAACTATCTTGTTTAACCTGATTTTTTCACCTCTAGTTTTAAGATCTAAAAACTTTAAACCAGTAAACTTGTTTTTTTTATATAATTGGGAGGGGAAATACTTGTGGAAGGAAACGAACCCTCTACCTAGCAGTTCATACCGCTTATACCATTTGAGTTATAGCTCATCGGTAGTAAACTTGTTACTTAGGTATTTATAAAATTCTTTAACAAATAGATTGTTTTTGTTTTGCACGAAAAATCCCACTAATACATATAAGATTATAGGTATTATAAGTTTAAGAAAACACCAATGACTGATACTCAAAAAAATAGTGAATAAAATGATTCATTAATGTATAAAAGTATCTCACTTGAAGAATATATTCGCTCAAAAATCTTGCTTGAAAAGAATGAAAGATGTACTGTTCATAAAATATATGATCAAAAATAACCTCAAGATATTTTCAACCTAAATTTGTTAGGTTATAAGACAAATCAAAATAGTTTAGAAGCAATTTACAAACACATAGACGAAGTAAACGTAGAATTGTAATGCTAATTTTACCAAAATTAGTTTTTCTCTCCTTTATTTTTTCTGCACATATACATACTACATGACAACTAGTTTGATGCTAGCAAAATTTTACAAAACCGTCCTTTGCAAAAAAAAAAAATCGTTCTAGACGCATGTAAAAACATTTGAGCTTCAACCTCCAGAACTTTATTAAACCATATATTTTTACAAAAAGACCTATACACTATTAACTATTCGGTCCAACTTGATTCATTGTCTGGATTGAATTCTTCAATTTCAAATTTTTTTGATTAGAAACCAGTTTTATCATTTTTCAAATTAGTGTCTACAAAATGAAGAGCATTAGAAAGCAAAAATATTAAATGTTATTTGATCAAAATTATGAATCATCAAATTTAGGGGTAATCTTTAGCAAAAATAATTTGAGTTAGCATGCATTCATATTTGTAGTCTTAAACTCACATCACGTGCCTTAAACTTTAGATTAAATACATGGTAATTCCTATAAAACAAAAGACTAAAGATAATAAAATCAATTACTGTTGCATGGTTGAAAAATCTTGAAAAAATAATTGGATTACTAAACTTGTGTAGGATTTAATCCCAGTATTGGCTAAAATTGACGAATTTCCAAAACATGCTGAAAATACATATATTTAAATTGATTGAGGACTTGGAACACATTTTAATTTGACATTTAGTTATGGAACCCAAGAGAAATTGACCACTTTTGAAAAAGATAAAACAACACCGACAGATTTTTGGCATTTAGACATGATAATAAGTAATTTTATCATAAACTAAAATATTTGTTTTATTATTTTTGAAGAGTAATGCTATTTTTATTAATATTCCATATCCCATCATTCTATTAGTGTCTAGTAATTTATTTAAATCTGACAGAATTATATAATTAACAATCATTTGGTACTCTCAATTTTTAATGGTGCCATATTTTCATATGTCGTGAAAAATAATTGTGAAAATATTAAACATAAATAGATTGAAATTAAAACAAAATATTAAATTTAAATAGTTCTTATGATTATTTTTCACGCATTTTTTAACGGATATGATTTGCTTTATTTTTTAGAGCTACAAATTATTAAAATAGATCAACTTTAATTTATATGAATTCTTTCTATAAATAAAAGGGCCAACATAATTTTTTATTTTGCATAAAATGAAAAACTTCTTCCATAACTGAGTTTGTAATTTAGACAGATTTAACCAACTGCATTAAGCAAGATAAAATAGGTACCAGTTGAATTGGATAAAACTATAATTTCAATTCAAAATTTTATCTGTAGAGAACTATATTTGAAAGTTTTATTCTCTTTTTTTTTTGAGATAAAAAGTTCTATTAATCAAAAGCTGATTGATCAGCCAATACATAGAATTTGATAATTGGAGGGACATGCCCCAACCAATTAGATAAACTAAAATAGTCATATGCTACCACATGAGATTTTCTATTAAAACAACATTTATGCATCTCAATTAAGCTAAAGTAGTCATGTGCTATTAAACTGATAATATTACAAAGCAAGGAGTTGTTGTTGAAGACATCCATTACAACCTTTAAAATAAAGGGAATTAGATTAGCTTCGCTCGCCATGATAATACTACCTTTAATCGCACGACTGCTACAGCTAGCAGCTATAACTTCATCGTTAAAATCTCTGATCACATCTTCTGTGACATGTCTCTTCTCTTGAACATTAAAGACATCATCGATATTGACGCAAAACATACCGATATTTGATGAAATCCGTCGTAAGATGATGGCTCTAATTGTTTTAGAGATCCAAGTCGCTTGCATCGCAAAAAACAATGTCATCTCTAACGATGAAAATAAACTATTCTTAATTTCGATTAGATCAGATCTAATGAAATTAAGATACTAGAATAAAAATAATTTCTAAATCTAGACCATAAATGGCCAAGAAAGAAATTTTATTCAAAATTAAAGATAAAAACTATAAAAAAAGCTAAAAAGACTGAATATGAGAGATTAGGGAGGTGATTTTAGGCCAAGAATGGCCAAAAACCACCTCCCAAATGACAAAAAGAAGAAAACTTACTAGGGTTTGAGAGGTTTCTCAAAGAGAGAGACGGCTAGGGTTTTTCATTTTTAGGCTCCAAAGTTTTATTCTCTTAATCATCTTTATTTACTTCATTTGGATAATAGCTTGACTAAATAGTAAATATCCCCTAATCACATACATCTGTCTAAATTGCCATAGTTAACTATAAAGACTACTAAATCAGAATGCCAAAACAAAAGACAAGACAAAATTACGTTAATCAGAATCGCTAAACAGTTTTCCTAATAAATAAATAAAAAGAAATTAATTAGATGAAGTAACTCACTTTAAAATTACTCGGACATTAGTCATACTAGTCCTTGAGTTGATAGGGACTCATCAATTTAAATATGCCAAAATAAAAATTCCAATTATGAAATGTTGAAATTAATCATAAAAACATGAAAAGGACTAGTTAAGAGGGTCCAAATGAACAGTAATAGAATGGGTAATAACAAAATTTAACTGACCCTATTTAACAAAATTAACTGAACTGAATTTTTTGAATAAAACATAATTTACTTTTCAATTTTAACTCTTAAAACTGAATTAATGGGAGCAACTATTTAAAAAAAATCAACATAGAACTTTTATACAACTTAAGATCAAAACAAGTAAGATTCAAAAAGTCTCTCTCTCATCTCTCTAAACTCTCTCTTTCTTTTCAGAAACCCTAGCCGTAACAAGAGGGAGGTGATTTTGGCCATTGTTTGGTTCAAAATCACCTCCCTACCTTCTCGTTTTCTCTTTAAATCTCGTATTTAGTTTATTTTACGTCAATAATCACAGATCTGAGATCTGTTGGTTTTTTTCTTTCTTCCTTTATGGATGTTTTATCTTCCTTAGTGGAGTTCTGGCTCTTACCCTTTATGGATTTTGCTATTTCCTTGATGGAATTATCTACGGAACGTAGATCTGAAGTGCTATCAGTAGAAATCTTATTTCTAATATTCTCTCAATCGGACTCATTCAAAGACCAAAGAGTCGATTTGTGGTTTAAAATAACCTTCTAGTGGAGCGGACGGATCGCCGAGTTGCACATTCAAAGAGCTACGTCAATGCGATTGAAGAAATTAGATATGATTTTTTGTTATTTTACTGATATTCTATTATTGTACCTCTTGAATATATTGATATATTCAATATTTGATCAAGTTGTATTTTTATTTCTCTATTAATGAAATTTTCATTATTCTCAAAAAAAAAAAAAACAAGTAAGATTCACGGTAAATTTGGTGATCTCATGTGATAAAGAAAAATAAATTTATATTACAATCATAAACGTTTTAGTAGTAGCTATTTCACAATTTTCAAAGGCAAATTCAATAACTGCGATGTAGCTAATACAAATTTTGATCTTTTAAAAAAATTATGATCGGAAAATTTGGATAATCGCAAAAATTTGTTAAAACTAATATAAATCTGCAGTAAATAAATTTGAGCATTCATAACATTTTTTAAATAAATCAATCGAATTTAATTAAAT
This sequence comes from Mercurialis annua, assembly GCF_937616625.2. Taxonomy (NCBI): domain Eukaryota; kingdom Viridiplantae; phylum Streptophyta; class Magnoliopsida; order Malpighiales; family Euphorbiaceae; genus Mercurialis; species Mercurialis annua. The sequence goes on from NC_065570.1 coordinate 68,195,375, forward strand.
AGGATTCATCAAAAAATCAAAATAGGTGATCATCCAGAATAAAAAAATCTTGATCGAGTTCCGGAAAATATCAACACAAAAAACGAGTATCTATAAATATTTAACCATCATTAAAACACATCAAAACGAACAAAAATTATATAATAAAATAATTTTAAGTGGCAATTTGCCCCATCAACTTGCAAGTAATGTGCAATTAACACATAAATTAATTTTGTGGGCAAATTAGTCACGAATTTATTGATTATGGGCAATTAATCCCATTTTGGCAATTCCCCCTTCAACTTGTAAACTATTTTGCCAAAATGGAGTTAATTATCCATAATTACCAAGTTCGTGACTAATTTACTTATAAAATTAATTTATATGTTAATTGCTTATTGTTTATAAATTGAGCGGACAAATTGCCACTTAAGTCTAATAAAATAATCTATTAAAAGAATGACTTTAAGCTAAAAAGCTGAAAATTACCTTTTTGCACACTTAGAAACTAAACGGCGGTGAAAATTGAGATATTTAACTGAAATATGACTTAAGTAGCAATTTGCCCCCTCAACTTATAAACAATGGACAATTAACATATAAATTAATTTTGTGGGCAAATTAGTCATGAATTTGCATATTATGGGCAGTTAGTCCCATTTTAAAAATATAACTTAAACTTTGATGAGGTAAATTGCCAATTGAGGGACAAATAACTTACAAGTTTAGGAGGCAAATTGCCAAAATGGGGCTAATTGCCCATAATATGCAAGTTCATGACTAAATTGCCCACCTAGTTAATTTGTGTGTTAATGGTCCATTGCTTACAAGTTGAGGGGGCAAATTGCTACTTAAGTCACTGAAATATAGATATATTCTTCTAATTGCTTAAAAGTTATCCACTTTTAAACTTTTTTTCAATTGCACCCTGACGTTGGAAAACTCTCTCAAAACCTTCCCACCTTTAAATTCCATTCCAATTGCACCCTGACGTAGGAAAATCCTCTCAAAATCTCCTTACCTTTAGATTTATTTTCAATTATACCTTAAATTAGAAATTTTTATGATTTTGATTTTAAAAAGTTATTGGATATAATTTTATAATTAATAATTTTTTATATTATTAATAATATCAGTGTTTAATTAGAATATAGAAATAAAATATTATTTTAAATTGTTTTTCATGAGAAAAGAGGTCAATTTAATATTTTGGAGTATAATTGAAAAAGAATCTAAAGGTGGAGGGGTTTTGAGAGGATTTTCCTACGTCAGGGTGCAATTGAAAATAAATTTAAAGATGGGGGAATTTTGAGTGATTAACCCTATTCTAAATTATATAAACATATTGTATTTATATTTATTTTAAAAATAAATAGAAAAATACTTTATAACCCATATTTTTAACCAAACTCTTTCAACCCACTTTACATGATAAGATTTCATTTGTCAAATTCTCACCCAAAAGTGTATATTTCGAAAAATAGAATTTAATAAATCCACACATCAGGCGGTACAAAAAGGTGGGTTAAAAATGTTGAATTATATAGTGTTATTTATACAAATACTCCGTGCTCAAACTTAAATATACATAAAAAAATTTAGTGTTCTATAATTCTATTTGTTTCTGGTTGTGATCAAAATCTCTTAATTAATTTATGAAAATTAGTTATTAATTATAGTATTAATTATTCTTAAAATAGCATAAAGATAATAAATTACTTGTGGGTTGAAGAAAGGAGTAAAACGTTTGGCAGCGATTTTTATACTCCATAGATTTATTTCTGCACTCCAAAATCCATTAAATTGACCTTAATGCCCTTAAGACTTTTAAACTTTTGTCTTTTTCTAATAATACATGTACAGTGCCTATACACATTCTCAACCTTCACATTTCTTCTCCCTCTCTTTTGCTCCCTTTCTTTCTTATTTTATTTTATTTTTTCTCCGCATATATGTAAATATATTACTACCTAATCACCATATCTTTTTTATCATCTTATTTTAATTAAAATTATTACTATAAATTCTCATTTTCATTTAACGGTCAAACTTAAGAGAAATTTAAATTTAAATTTAAACACTAAAAAAATGGCTAGAGTAAAATATTTATTATTAAAACTAAATGTACATTCTTCAAAGAATTAATTTTTTTCTTTGAAACTAATGAATTAAAATTGTTTAACTATTTAATGATATATATATATATATATATATATATATATATATATATATATATATATAATTACTCAATTTTATTTAAGACTTTGTACTTTATTTTTTAAAAGTAAAACTCTATAATTTTATTTCCTCAAAAAGTAAGTTATTGTATGATTCAAAATAAACACACCATTAATGCGAATAAAAATTATATTTGGAAACTTTTATAATAAAAAAATAGTTGTAATTCATTTTACCAAGATTAAGTCTCTATACTTTTATTTTTATAAAATTAAGAATTTGGAAATAAATTCGTTTAATTATGATAGTATTCATTATAATTAATTTATTATAAAAAATGTCTATCACTCATTCAATAATTACATTAATTAATTTAATATTGACATAATATAATATATAAATAATAACTTATAAAATTAAAATATTTAAAATAAAATTTTATTTTTGTAAACTTTAATTAAAAAAATGCAAATTTAAAATAATTAACCTTGTGTAATTTGTAAATACATGTTTATTTTATAACTACAATATTTGATAATTTAATAATTTTCAATGTTCATAAAAAACTATATGTTTAAATTATTTTTATACATATATCCATAATTCATTATTTTTTAAAATAAATTTTACACGGATTTCATAAAAAATATGAACATATCAAAGGTATAAAATTTTATAAGTATTTTTGGGACAATACCTTTTTTTAACTAAAAATGAAACTAATCAAAAGTCATTCAACTTATTTAATATAATAATAATAACTGGATATTTTAATATATATACTGAAATTTTAATAACTTTAATCCATAATTTATATAATATGCAATTAATTATTTAATTACCTATATTATAATTTTAGATGGGAGATTTTAAATATTTTGAGATAATATATTTAATTGTCTAAAAATAAAATATAAAAATGTAAATGTATATCTATACTATATATAAAAGCACGGATGGGAGGGGGGACATGCAAATTTACTGAATAATCATTTCCAGTTTACTACTAAATAAAGGTTTTATAGTCATTAACTAATTAGTTATTTAATTAATCACTATTGTAATTAAAGTTCTAATTAGAATGGATAGTTAAATTATCTCCAATTTAATTTTTAGTATGTAAAAAATAACTAAATTGTCTTCAAATTAGTAGGAATACCTATCTTTTAGTTTGATTGAACTACAAAATTAAAATATTGTATTTGATCAATATATTATTATTTAAATTTCTATCTTATTATTTTTAAAGATATTATTAATAAAATTAAGTTAATTATTTAATTATGGTTATTATAAAACCAAAAGAAGAATAAATTCAGTATGGAAAAAAATTTAATAACCGAATATATTATATTTACTTTTACAAAAATTCTTAACTAATTTAATATTAATTATAAATAAAAAATTGATATAATTATAATAAATTTACTAATATGTTTATTGATGAGTTATGTTACGAGACACGTGCATAGCACGTAATGCGAAACTAGTATATAAAAATAAAGTGATTCACTTTAGATATTTTATAATTTAATTATTATCTTCTTTTTTTTTTTATGAATAATCATTATCTTTCTTACTAGTACTTCTTTTCATACTAAATCTAAAATTGAAAGTAATTACAGTACGAGAAGTGAAATATATATTTTGACAACTTATTTCAACTTAACATAAGTGAATAAGGAGAGTAACTAAAGGAATAAGATTAGAAGGATATTATTGTCAATTTAAGAAAATTATAGAGTGCCAATATCAACCATGGAGTGCGAAAAGCGGTACCCAAAACGTTCTGCTAAAAGACAGTGACAATAAGGTAAGAGGACATTGGGCATTAACGCAGTGACTCCCAACCAACCAACAGGCAGGATCGCACCAAATAATTGAGTGTACAAGCAATCTTCTAATGTGGCCTTACAGCTGTATATGGGCTATAAAAATATTTTATATCTATTAAAAACGAGTAATGTTATATAACTTAACACTTTTAATCCATCGTTTTTTTACTGCCTGACGTACCAATCAAAGAGTGTATTGATTAAATTTTATTTTCTAAAATATACATTTTTTGATGGGAATTGGACGAATGAGACTTTGCCACGTTAGATGAGTTAAAAGAGTTGGATTAAAAAGGTGGGTTATAAAAAAAAGTTATTAAAAAAATAAATAAGCTGTATTCATTCATTCTTCTTTTTCTTTCTCTTTTACAAGGTTTATGAAATTTTAAAAGGGTCTCAATTTTGAAATGTCATCTTTAAGTCTTTCATATTATTAATAACTTCCACTTGAGTCGTATAAAACTTTTATAAGAGGCAAATTCTAACCTTAAATTTTAAAGATGCATATCTTAGCAATTCACATACGTCTTGGTTCACTCTTCTCTTTTTCTTAATCATCATATCATTGGATGTACGAATGGTCACGCTTGAAGAACCGCCGGTTGTAGTGTGAAATGTTGCCGGTTTTCAATTTTGATTATGGTCCATCTAAACTTAAAAAAATAAAAACTTTATATTGTGAAAATGAAGCGGAGGAGAATAACAAAAATCAAGTAAATAACAAAGTTGAGAAATTAACTCAGAAAATATAAAATATAAAATATATGTGGTTCATTAAACGACCACGTTCACAGACGAAGTAATGAATTTAGCAGAATTACAAAACTAAATGCTAGGGATTTCATTCTAATATCAAAGCCCTTTGTACACCGAATCGATTAAGAAAATTCAAGAAGGAAATAATATATTCTAAATTCGCTTAAGGTACTACACGCAATTCTTAACTCTACAAGAAAAAGAAATATCAGTCCTAATAAGATTATACTTCTTACTATATACAAACGACCAATAAAATAGACATAATAGAACTTGTCAAAAAAACGAAAAGGCATAATAAAATATTCAAAATGCTTCATCATAAATTTAATTTAAATAATTTTAAGTTTAATTAAATTTTAGAAATAACCCTAAGCACTTCCCCCTAAATTTGAATTATCTTGTATTATTAACAAATTAGAATAACAACTGACTACATCTTCTCCACTTCGGGTTCTAATCAAACTAGTTCTAATCATAATACAAAAATAAATTAACTAATTTAACTACCAATTAGTATGCAATTGTGAATTTATTGGTCCTAATTTTAATAATGACATTAGTAGAATGTTAAGGCAAAGAAGAATACGTGACCCATCAATCTGGTACAAATGGATAACTCTATGAGCTTTCATCAAACACCAAATCATCTTTCAAAACTTTCAAAACTTCATTACCGCCAATGAACTCATATTCATAAATTTCTAAAATAGATTAAGAGACGAGCAGTGGCGGAACCACGTTCAGGCTAGGCTGTGCTTTAGCCCGGGCTGAAATAAATATATATGCATATTGTGTAGTAATGAATAGCAGCAAGTATTTTGGCTCAGTGGTTGAATAGTTCATTTTCTTCCTTAGAAGTCATGGTTCGATTCCAATGTTTGCTAAAAGCTACTAACTTTATCACTTTTACTTTTTATTTTTTGCAGTTATAAAATAAATAATCATTAAAATTTCACCTAACCCCCTTAATTTAAGACAACTAAAAAAACCAAATAAAAAATTATTGTTGTAAAACCATCCAAAATTAACAAATTATGAGTATTGCTCTTTATCTAAAATCACGAATTTGAATATTTTTATTTTTTTATTCTAATTGGAGGAGTGAAATATTTTATATTGAAATGATTTTAAATTAGAAATATGTGCACATTTACGTTAAAACTATTTATCTTTTACATATTAATTAGTCCGGGCTGAAAATAAATTCTGGTTCCGCCACTGGAGACGAGTTCTTATACATTTCATGACCATGTCGAATGTCGTTAGATATTTGAACTCTCTCATTATACACCTTTGACTGAATCAATACCAATTATTTTGTAATAATAATTGTTGCACATAATTACAACTTTTCTATCAACCCTGCTGTAGTTAGAAAATCAATTATATAATATGAACAACTTGAACCTGCAAAAAAAATTGGATTTTTTTTTTTGATGTTGTCTTACTCTTAACCATCCTATAGCCAGTTCATTGGGTAGAACCGGCTGTTGAACTGGCCCAATCCAGAAAACATATTCGCACTCACTTGAGCTGATTGTAGAGTCGATCCAGACAAATATCACTGCATGAAAATTTTGAATTTTCTTTAAAGACAGCTAGCACATCACAGTGGTCTTCATGTGATTCACCTTTAATAATAGGCAAAATGTCTCAAAAACCATTGACCTTTAAACCTTTTTCAATAGCACACTGACTTTGTAAAATTGCCAGTTTTACTCTAATTTGCATTTTCGACTTTCAATTGTACTCTAAATTGAAAATTTTGGACGATTTTGTTTCTCTAAGGAGGAAACCATTCAAAATAACTAAATATAAGGGTAATATTATATTTTTTTCTATTTGAAAAAAATACAAACAAGTCCTTTATCTTTAAAAAAAATTCTAATAAGTACTAAGTGAAAAATTAATTGGATATATAATTAATTTTATATTTTTATTAAAAATTAAATAAACTAAAAACCGACATTTGTCACGCCTCCGCTGCCGCCCTCCTCCGACCCGCTACTATCCTCAAACTCTCAAACTGGATCTGATTCGTCTTCTATGAAGGACACCAGACCTTCGTCTTCCTCCGTCTTCCATGGCATGGCAGACAGAGCTAGAGGAAGACGGAGTTGTCTTTCTTGTAATTGAAATTGTTCTTGATAAATCTGTACAATATGCTTAATTTGAAGTGCACAAAACTGCATGTGTCTAATTTATTAATTATAATGTTACTTAAGAGGGTAGTCGTTTTGTTATTATAAATCTGCTTCTTAAATAATTATCTCTATATATTTACAGTCGACCCTCTAATAGTTAATATTCTATAAATTAATAATTCTAATAATTAATAGAAAATTGAGAGAACCAACTTCGTTCCACGTCGGATAATTAATAATTCTATTATTTAATAATTAATAAAATTTAAAATATATTCTACATAAATATTAATTATTAGAGAGATTTTTTTAAAGAAATATATAACAATTGATGATTTATTTGAGACAATACTAACCTTAATTCATAAAGTGGAAGTTAAAATACCATCAAATTATGTCTTTCTTATTCTTTTGAGAAATTTTAAAAGAAGTTATTAAATAAATAAATTAAAGTAAGTAAAGTATCTCTAGTATAAAAAATATTAAAAATTATTTTACTTTATGAATACAACTTTTTAATAATTATTTTTTGATTTGATATCAATTGATATATTTTTTATTGAATATAAAATTATTTCTTTTAAATTGAGTGATTGTAAAGTGTATTTAGTTAGTTTTTTTTATAATATAATATTAATATTAGGTCTATTAATGTAGATAATTTAAAATATTTTTTATAATTTTTTTTATACAAATTCAATAAATTAATAATTCTAATAAATAATAAATTTTTGATCCATAATGTGTATTAATTATCAGAGGGTTGACTGTATGTGTCTTTGTGGTTCCACACTATATGAGCTCTTAGTGGTTAGGTCTGGCTATAACTTTTATTAAATATATATTCGAGTAGAGTAAGATAATTTACCTATTAATAAAGTAAAAGTATGACAATTTATTGGATTAGAATTAAAGTAAAATCTGTAATTACATAATGTAGATGTTATGTTAGCAGTCAAAATATACATATAAATGCTAGCAAAACCTTTATATTTAATTAAAAATATTTGATATACCAAATTAGGTGGACCACTAGGTGGATGGTGCATCTCATATAAATGTTACTACTAGCCGATTCAACTGAGGAAGCATGTGAATAAACGTAAAGACGGTATCAAATAGTGGATTCTATATGAACTCTTCCGGTCCTTCATGTCATTTTATTATAAATTTGATATGTAGGTGATATACGAGTACAAAACAAACAAAGACTGGACTAAGAGTTTAAAAATCACTATAATACTTAAAACAGTATTTGTGTTCATATACTGCAGCAAGAATATTATATTAAGGAAATAATAAATTGAAGTAGAGTGATAGATGGACTTGACTCATATAAATTTAAGTAGAGTGATTGGTATATAAGCAAAGAAAGATCATCATGATCAGTTGAATCTCATGATGTCAAAATTAAAGAACGGTCAAGTTTCTGATCATATATGTGCCCTAGAAAATGTATATATTGCGTTGGACGTGAGCTGGCCTTTTCTTGTGCCATAAGTAAAGCATGATTCATCTAACTACTCTTTCATAGTTATTTACCTGTTTTTAAAAATAATTTAACATATTGCATGTATCGGTCCTCGTGTGCAAAATGAAAAAAAAAATTAACTGAAATTAAATTTGGTTCCATCTATTTTTATTTCATTTCATTTATTTTTTTTTTAATTAGAGAGAAGAGAACAATTGTGAATTGACAGTTTGCTATCCAACACTTATATCATTTGAGTTACAGTTCGTTGATTCATTTCATTTGATTGGTATGATAAAAAAAATACTTGTATTACTAGTTTAATAATGGCTTAATTCCTTAAAAAAACACCCACCTTGTATTTTTTTCGTTTATACCCTGACCTTGTAAAAACATCATTTGTACCCAATTTTGAGTTTTTATTTTTTATCTCTACCCAAAAGCATTAAATTGTACTCTTTTCATTTGAAAAAGAGTTTAAAACAATCCTTCATTTTTAACTTATATACTAATTAGATATTAATGTTATTAAAAGTACAAAAATACCATCTTCTTCAAAAAATTAAAAATAATAATAATTTTTTTAAAAAATATTTCCGATTTTTTTTAATTTTTTTAATTTTTTTAAATATTTCCACAAAAAATTAAAAATAATAATAATTTTTTTTTAATTTTTTATTATTTTATAAAATTAAAAAATTAATTAATTATTTGGATGTATTTGATTATTTTTTAAGTTTAAGGATCTATTTGTATTTTTTAAAATAGAAAAAAATATGTTTTAAACTCTTTTCCAAATAAAAAAAGTACAATTTAATGTTTTTGGGTAGAGATGAAACATAAAAACTCAAAATTGGGTACAAATGGTATTTTTACAAAGTCGGGGTATAAACGAAAAAAAAGTGTAAGGTGAGGATTCTTTAAGGAATTAAGCCTTTAATAATATAGTTTCTACTTATTTTTTTCGGATATTAAACTCCCTGGGTCACTAGGGTTACCTCAAATTACATAATGATCACTAAACTTCATTTTGTTACAAAATGGTCACTGAACTATACCTTTTATTACAAAGGGGTGTCACCCATATAAAACGCATCGTTTTCATGCTTAAGTTGTTACGAAAAGAATACTAAAATTTTCATGAATTACAAAAAAGTCATTGAGTTATACTTTTTATTGCAAAAAGGTCACTGAACTATGTACATTTTTATAATTATAGCTTGCCATGTAAGCAAAAACGTTGCGTTTTATATGAGTGACACCCCTTTGTAATAAAAGGTATAGTTCAGTGACCATTTTGTAACAAAATGAAGTTTAGTGATCATTATGTAATTCGAGGTAAGTCTAGTGACCCAGGGAGTTTAATATCCTATTTTTTTCATTCTATTTAAAAATATCTAAAACCGAATATAGCAAACAACAATATTTCTTTCCGGTTTGTTCAATAAATTCAGTTAAATTAAATTTTATATATCCATTTGTGTACGTTAAATTCTATGCAAATATATAATGAGCGGTGCAACACAGTAGACCCTTTTCTCTGCCGGCTCTTACTCCACTTCTCACTCTTATCTTACTCGATCTTATTACAGCTATCTAAAATATTTGGTAATTAAATTTGATTTACAGTGTCAGCATATCAAATAAAGTATCCACCAATATAAAATGTACAGAATCTCCTACTTGGTATTCAAATCTAATTAACTCCCCAATTTCCATTTTTATACTGATACCATTTTGTATTTAGTGGCTTGAGAGAGAAAGCATACATTTCATGATCAGTCTCTGATTAGGGCATAGAGAGAGAGAGAGAGAGATTTTTATATAGCTTATAAGCATGGTGATAAAGTTCATGTTTTTGGTGGTGGTGGTGGTGATAGTTGCGGTGGACGGTGGAGATGTAACGTACGACGGACGATCTTTGATTATCGACGGACAGCGAAAGCTTCTGTTTTCTGGTTCTATTCACTATCCAAGAAGCACTCCTGAGGTATTATTATTATTCATTCTTATTGCATTTATAGGACATTGCGTATTGGTAATATTATGCATTTCACGTAAAAATCAACTGTACAATTAAACATCATAATTTTATAGCGATGGCTATGAAAGAAAATTAAAATGCATGTTTTAGGTCAAAAGTAAGGAAAAAATATACTATCTGTTACTGTTTTTTCAAATCAATATTATAATTTGGAATGAAAATCCATTTGTATGAATGCACATTTTATTGAAATAATAGTTTTTAATTAATTGAGTGATGACTAAAATTTAATATTTATGTGTTATTGAATGAGTCGAGTTAATTCCGGAAAGTTTTTGCATGAGGTCCTTATGTATTCATGAAACCAATCATTTAGAAAAAGATAAGTAAATTTGTTTAATATTTAACCAGTTGGGTCAGAATCAAATAATAAATAGATCCGATCTAGATAAGATTAAAAATTCTATTCATTTTTTTTAAAATTTTCCGACTCATAGGATGTTTCATCTAGCGTTATTTTTTTTGTATTTTCCGACTCATAGGAAAATTCAACTTAAAAAAATTATTAGTATTTTTCACAGGTTTCTTAAGTTTTAATTTAATTAATGATTTTATAGGACAAGCAGTTGAGTTCGTATATTAGTAGTAACGAATAATAAAAAAAAATAAACTTAAAATAATTTTATTTTATTTTTGACATGTATAAGTTTGAAGCATTGTCTAAAATGGATCACTCATTATAATACAGCTGAATTTATATTACTACTACTCCCTCCGTCCCACTTAAGAAGGGACATAGCCCTTATGCACATATATTAAAAAAAAAAATTACTTTTGACTTTTCTTATTTTACCCCTATTAATTATTGTCTTATAATTTGTGTGTAGAGTATTAGCTTTAATTATAGAAAGAGAAAATGAGGGTATAAGAGAGAATTCCTTATAAAATAACACAAAAATCATGAATTGACCTTTTTAAGTGGGACAAAAAAAATTGAGATATGTCTCTTCTTAAACGGGACGGAGGGAGTATATGTTTTTTGATGTTACCAACTGCTTTTGGGATCTCAACAAGAGATTAATAAATCCAAAGCATACTTTAATATAATTTCTTTTACAGTTAGCTCCCAAATATACTTATTAATTTATACTCCTCGACATTTTCACAAATTAAACTTACATATTTCTTTAACTTTCTTCTTGTATTTATTGGCAATAACAATGTTATTACGCTATATACATCTTTGTCGAACGAAGTTCATAGACAATGTGAATCCAACTGTTAACAGTTAACTACAAATTTTATGTTCTTACTTTGTTTATGAAAAATTATTACACGCAACCGTTGTGCCATGTCATTCGTGCAACAAACTAATGATGCGTTAGTCATGTAAAAAAATTAATAATAAAAAAATTAAATAATAGATAAAAAAATCACTATCGCAAATTCCCATTGGCTTGTTAATGCATGGATAAACACTCCTTTGTTTATAGTACAAATTACCGTTGTGCCATTTTATTCGTGCAACAAACTAATGATGCGTTAATTATGTAAAAAAATTAATAATAAAAAAATTAAGTAATAGATAAAAAAATCACTATCGCAAATTCCCATTGACTTGTTAATGCATGGATAAACACTCCTTTGTTTATAGTATAAATTACTGTTGTGCCATATCATTCGTGCAACAAACTAATGATGCGTTAGTCATGTAAAAAAATTAATAATAAAAAAATTAAATAATAGATAAAAAAATCACTATCGCAAATTCTCATTGGCTTGTTAATGCATGTATAAACACTCCTTTGTTTATAGTACAAATTAAAGACTCGTGAGAATGATTAATAGTTCTAAAAAATACTAGCTCAAACATTATAAGAAAATATATAAATAGCTTATTTAAGGATTAATTACTATTATCTCGTGAGTTTAGATTCAAACTCCTTCCTTTTGACATTTTTAAAAATTTACTATTTCACTCTTCACGTTATAGTTTTGTTCAACTACAACCTCCTTTTATAAAGAGATTTCAATTATGTAAAATATAAAAGTAAAAGGGATGATAGTAATTTTTTTAAAAACTGAGAAGGGAAATTGTAGATTGGATATAAACCGAAGGTAATAATAATTAATCTTTTATTTAATTGACAATTTAAGAGAATTCTTCATTTATCATAACTCTTATTAATTAAATAAATTAATTAATAACTTATAAAAGTTTATAAATTTATGATAATGATGTAACTCATCAGAATTTATAATAATTATAAACCCATATAAATTGGAAAATCGTGAGAATATAGTTTTATTGATAATAATTTTATAATAAAAAATTAAAAATAAAAGCTAAATGAGTAATTTGCACAAATTAATTAGAAACTAATGAAAATAATTTGTTGGTCGTCTCACCTATATGTATATATATACATATGTATGCAACTTCAAAGTTTGAAAAAAAAACATTTACATTTGATCAATAATATTTTGGATTTTTAATTTGTTTACAAATAAATCTAGACTATAAGTTATTTACCATAAAATATATATAATTCTATAAAATTTAAAAATAAAAAACCTTAATTATTTATAAACTAATTATACAAATTAAATCTTGTAAAAAAATGTTTTGGTTTGATATTGTCATAACAATTCGGATGTTCGGTTTGGTTTTGACCAAATAAAAATTAATTTGGGTTTAATATAAACCAAACTAAGCTAAAACCAATAGAGAACCAACTAGTTTGATTTGGTGAAATTCAAAAACAAATCCTTTCTCACAAACTTAAATTCGATTCAATTAGAAAAAAAAAGAAAATTTTAGTTCACTTTGAATCGAATACACACTCTACTTTCAACATACTTGGAAAAAAAAAATACTATCAAATGTTAAATATTCATATCAGTGATTACAACGATAAAAATTCAAACCTCAAATATTCAAATTTAAATGTTTAAGTTGTATAGTAAAATTTCTCTTAAAAAGTTATGCTCCTTAATTCATCGGAGTAGTAAAAAATTAGAGATGCTCAATTAATGATCAACTTGTCAATTAATTGACTATTCTTGCTTCAGAAATAAGTAAACAAAAATTGAACTTCTTCTTCCTACATCGGATCATGTGTTATATTTCTTGCTCACTCCCATGCAACTCCATCAATCTGCAGACTTGTTATGTTAAACAAAAAGGAAAATGTTATTTAATCCACCATTTTGTACCTCCTTCTTTATCCCTCCTTACGTGGCAGCATTTAATTCGTCCAATTCCCCTCCAAAAATGTATATCTCAAAAAATAACTTTTAATGCATCCACTAGTTCGTTGCCACGTCAGGTGGGTTAAAGAAGGTGGGTTAAAAAGGAGGATTATATAGCATTACTCAAACAAAAATCATTTATACTCCATCAATTTAATATTAAAATTTTGTCTATCTGAATAAAATTGTTTTGCTAACATTAAACTTTTTATTTTACATGTCTTTATACACAGGGGGTAAAGTCAGGGGGTTGAGCCCAGGAGGCCACACCCTACCCCTCCGACAATCAAGTCTCTAGGGGGTAGCCAAGTGGCTAGGCCGCCCCAAGCAAGCCCCCCTGCTCTGTTGTTGTGTGCAGCAGCAGCCAAAACTTTGTTTTAATGAAACAAAGTTTTTATTAAAAAAATTGGGTTAATAATATTGACTTTTTAAATTTTTAAAAAATATATTAAAATCTTTTAAAAATTATAAATTTATTCCAATTTGACTAATTTTTTGAAAATCTATTCAATAAGCCAATATGATATCTTTTTAAATTAATTTATCCGGATCATGTGAGATCTCAATTGACAATTTTTTTTTATTTTGAAAAAATTTTACATATTCAATTGCTATTTGAGGCATAATGAAATCAGTTTTGGTAAAATGGATAGATTTATAATGAAATTGTCAAATTTGAATAGATTTACAACTTTTAAAAGATTTGAATATATTTTTTAAAAAAGTCAAAAAGATGTCACCATTACACCTAAAAAGTTATAGGGAGCAAACAACAATATGTCATCCAGTCCCTATATTTTGTAAAAAAATCCATATGCCTGGGTCAAAAAGTTTTGGGTATATTTTGTTGCTTAAAACAGAAGAATATGGGATTTTTGAGTAGGGGTGGGGTGAAAACCAGATGATCGAGCCGATGACTTTCAGTCAGTTAGGCTTGGTTTTGATATAAAAAATTAATTTTTAATTATCAGTTTGAAATTTAGATTATCCAAATTAATCAAATCGACTGAATAAACCAAAAAAATGAATTTCTTTAAAAAAATTCTTGTGTTTTTACCGTTTTTAACTGGACCAGAACCCGAATTACCAATCTATTTGATCGGTTCAACTCTCAACTTTTTTTCCTTTCTCTATTAAATCGGTTCGGTTTTAATTAAAATTTTCGATCGATTTGGTTTAAACTATTCGGTCGATCGATCGATTAATTTGACTTGGGGATCGCCAATTTGTTTTTGACCGAACCGACCAAAAACTCACCCCTATTGTTGAGTAAACATACAAGAGACCCGTTTTCTTTCAAGCTTGTAATTCTCGAACTGTAAAAACACTTAAATCCCTGAATTTTTAAATCTCAACTCTTTATTCCTTTATTTTCTAAATTCTTCAATTAGTCTCTGGTCGTTAGTTCTTCTTTTTTTTTGTTCATTTTCTCTACCAAAATCAAACATCATCTGAGTAGGAACTTTTTATAATAATTATTTTATTTATATAACTATATAATAATTGTATTAACTTGAATTTGGTGTCTTTACTAAATGTACTATATATTCTATTGTATTACTTTCTCGCTCCTAAATTCGAATTCTAACCCCGCCAATTTATACAATTATAACTTAAAATATATTACACTTTATATAGATGTTTTTTCGTTATCAATGAACTACAACTCAAATGATATAAAATTGGACAGCTAAGTACTAAATCGTGGGTTCGATTCTTCTCACAAGCGCTCTTTTATTTTATTTTATTTTATTTTAAATGTCCCTTTGTTAATAAATGAATGAAAAAAATGGACAGATGTGGCAGTCTCTGATAGCCAAAGCTAAGAATGGAGGGGTAGATGTGATAGAGACTTACGTGTTCTGGAACCTCCATGAGCCACAACCTGGACAGGTGATTCATTACATATTTTCTATTTTTATCTCAAACTTTCATCCGTTATGGGAAATTAAATGAAATAAAAATTGCAGTATGATTTCAGTGGAAGACGTGATATAATAAGATTTGTTAAGGAAGTTGAAGCACAAGGCCTCTATGTCTGCCTTCGAATTGGACCTTTTGTTCAGGGTGAATGGTCCTACGGGTAAATCAATTTCCACCATTGTCATCTTTTCTTTTTTTTAGGAAATTTTGCCATCTTCAAATCATTACAATTTAAAGTGAGGGCTATGTCCTCAAAAATATGTTTAAATCGACCCAATTTGCAAAATTGACGGACAAAGTAATTTTTAAAAATACATTTGATAAAATAGTCAAGACTGTTGATATAAAATAATATTTTGCGTGTATTTTTATAAATTAGTCCCTAATTTAAATAAAGAATTTTCATACCAACGACCTATTTGATATGGGTTATAACTTAAATAATATAAGCGATAAGTAGTATTGCGTTAAGGTCATGGGTTAAATTTCTCCCACAATCATGGCCATATGTCTCGTTAATCACAAATGTGTATATAAGATAACAAAATTCATTTCAAGAGAAAAGGAATTCAAATATTATCGTACATTTATTTTGAGTTTTTTTTTCTTGTACAGAGGGCTGCCATTCTGGCTGCATGATATCCCAGGCATGGTTTATCGATCGGACAATGAACCTTTCAAGGTATTCTACTGAATGTAGTCCATAAAATCATGGTCTAAATAACAGCAATTTCCGAATGTAAAATTGAAAATCATCTACAAAAAAAAAAAAAAAGTTGTGGACTTGATTATTAATGCTGTAATAATATTTCAAAATCATGGTTAAATAATTATAGGTTGAGATGCAAAAATTTACTACAAAGATAGTAACAATGATGCAATCAGAGAGCTTATATGCTTCACAAGGAGGTCCAATCATACTATCACAGGTTCCGATTTGGACTTAACTGTATATATTTGTCAATCAATAAGTCATTATGTATTTTATCCAAAAATGGTTCCGAATTCCGATATAAATAAATATATGCACATGAATATGAGTAGATTGAGAATGAGTATGGAACTGTGGAAGAAGCATATCATGAAAAAGGACCAATTTATGTGAAATGGGCTGCACAAATGGCAGTTGGACTTAACACAGGCGTGCCATGGGTTATGTGCAAGCAAGATGATGCTCCTGATCCTGTGGTTAGTTTCTTTTTCTCTCTCTATCAAATCCACTTCTATATCAATGTATTGGTTATGCCTAGAACTGTTCGTGGGTTGGGTTTGGACAGGATCAGGCCGGGATTGGACGGGCTCGACCTTTTTAAATGCAAGTTCCAGTTTGGGTTTTAAATTTATTATCCTAGCCTTGCCCGAACATACTATTTATACGGGTCAAACCGAATTTGTGCGGGCCTATCCAAGGCAGACGGGCATGGAACATGTCTAGTTATTATGCCTCACATTTGGACATGTTCAATAGGTCGAGTACTGATTTGATTCATTCATATTCGTCTATTTTGCATTGAGTTTAACATTTAATTTACTATTATGTCTAATAAGAATCTGAATCCACTATAGACTTGTCCTTACGAGAAGATTTAGACTTTTATTTTAGTTAAATTTCACATAATTTCGAAATGAATCCACATCAATTCAATCTAATCTTTATAACAAATGTTCACGTTATTTTGGATGATATGAACAAAGATGTAAGTTGGGGCCTAACTGAAACAAAAACGAGAAGTATTTTTCAGATAAATTCATGCAATGGGATGAGATGTGGAGAAACATTTGTTGGGCCGAACTCTCCAGATAAGCCTGCAATTTGGACTGAGAATTGGACTACCCGGTAATATCTGTAAATACATATATGAAAAAAAAAGATATTACTACATTTATTATTCCATTTAATTGTCTGATAATGTTTTTGCATTATTTATCTACCATATCATCTGGGGAAATTTACCAAAAATAATAAATCGGCAGCTAGAATTAGCTATATACACATATTACATTGTTGATAGAATCTATATGGATATAAGTATATATCTCTGTTCTTTACATAAAATATCATATCAATTGTCAATATAATTTATATTAAATTGCAATAATATAATGTAAATTTTATGTAGTTTACATATTAGGACATAGGCCGATTCGTCATTTCATATTAGATGGTAATATAAAACAGTATATGTATTATTTATTTATCTCTTTATATATATATATATAAAAAGATAAGATCAAATTATGTGTTAGCTCTTTTTTAAGTGGTTTCTAATTGATAAACTTAGTTAGTTGTTTGGTAAATAATTTTTAAAACATAAATTTTTTTGATAGGCTGACTTGTCAATCATTTGATTTTCTTTGTATATTTTTTCTTTGAGCTATTTGGCTAGTTGATCATAATTGAGATAACGTACATTATGCGATAGATATGTAATAAATGGGGAGAATCCACGGTCAAGATCAGCGGAGGACATTGCATTTCAAGCTACACTATTTGTAGCTGCAAGAAATGGAAGCTTTGTAAATTATTACATGGTATTGTACATTTCCTTCATCAATTTCACATTACATTTTTTCATGAAAATGCAAAACCATGGTGTAAAATTTGCAGTATCATGGAGGAACAAATTTTGGAAGAGTGGCTTCTGCATTTACTCCCACAAGTTACTACGATGAAGCACCTCTGGATGAGTATGGTACGTATTACTTAATTTTAGGAGTAATGGATAAAAATAATCCGAAAAATTTCAAATTTATATAACTTAAAATTTTAGCTTAGTTTTAAGATTGACATTAATTTTTGTATGATTTTAGAAATTGCTCAATTTGCATGTCACTCGTATTGAATATATAATTTTTAGAGGTCGTATGTGTAAAAATTATAAACATAAAGTAAAATTTAAAAAAATAAATATATAACTTTATTTGATTCATCACTGAAATAGGCAAAATAATTTTAAATATCTATATATTTGTCTTGAATAATAAACATTTCCTAAGAAAATAATTATGACAATTTGATCCGTCAATTTTGTGACTTGTGACGAATATTATAAGATTCTTAATTTAAACTTATTTTCATGATTTATATATATATATATATATATATATATAGTTGATGATTTATTTTTCATTTTATATAATGATTATTTTGTACAATTGACTTTTATTACAGTTTATGAAGAGTTATGTGGATTTAAAATGAGAATTATGTGCCTGGAAATAAGTTTAAGTTGAAACTATATATATTTGTCACAAATCATAAAATTGACAGATCAATTGCGATAAATTTATTTTAAAAATATACTATTAATTATTTTGGTCAAAGATGTGGCTCTGTAGGATCATATTGTCTTGAAAATACAAATGACACATTACAAATTGAATAATTAGTAAAACTAGACTAAAGTTGATGTTAAAATTTTAAATTAGGCTAAAATGCCAAAAATTAAAAATATTGATTGGAGTTGCAGAAATGCAAAAGGTTATGAATTTGTTGGACCATTAATAGTATATTGTTAATCATTGATTTTTTACTTCTGAATTCAGGATTAATCAACCAACCTAAATATGGTCATTTAAAGGAGATGCACGCTGCAATTAAGCTCTGTTCAACTCCTTTACTATCAGGAGGCCAAGTTACCATTTCATTAGGCCAACAGCAACAAGTAAGAACAAAAATAGTAAATTAATAATAAAATTTAATTAAATGTTTATGAATATAGATTATGATTTGACTTATAATTGATTATGCAGGCCTATGTGTTTAATACAGCATCAGGAGAATGTTCTGCTTTTCTTGTCAACAATGACACTGCAAATTCAGCATCGGTTCAATTTCGAAATAGTTCATATGATTTGCCTGCAAAATCAATTAGCATTTTACCTGATTGCATCAACGTTGCCTTCAATACTGCAAAGGCAATCCTCACTTCTTTTATTTAATTTTCGTAATTAATATTTTCTTTTCATACATTTATATAACTCGTATTTTATATTAGCGACAGAACCAAGAGGAGGCTTATCCCTTAACCATCCGTCATCATTCGTTCCATTACCATATTTTTCCTTTTAATTATTTTATTTTGCCTTCTTTTTCTAGTTATTAGCCGCTTTTCTCCTCTCTCGCCTTCTTTCCTTCATAGATCAATTACGGACATTTAATTTGTATTTGCTACATTTTGATAACTAAACCTTCATTTTTACAATAACGAAAGATTAACAAGGAATTAAGACTAATAATTGCTCATGTAGCAACGTGATCAACTTGGCAAAGTTGGATAACCACATAGTTTTTCCTCGCGACATAAGCGATGATTTGTCTAAATTCCTATAGTAACTTTCCGGTTTAAAAACTAAAAGTTAGGCTATTAAAATGTAACATATTGTTAAATTGTATATATCAGTAGCCGTTATATAAAAGTTCTGTAATTGAGTAACCGGAAGAAATTGTAATCCGTCATGACTTATAAAGGTAATATTCTTGAAACTTTTGCAATGAAACAGGTAAGTACTCAATACACTACAAGACGTATGGTGAGAAAGAAGGTGCTAGATGCAGCAGAATCGTGGCAGCAATACGAAGAACCGATTCCTAACTTTGACGACACTACCATAAGATCAGAAACTATATTGGAGCAAATGAGTACTACAAAAGATGCTTCAGATTACCTCTGGTATACTTTCAGGTAAATTTGCAATACCCATACAGTTTGTGCATTCAGTTTAAACCGAACCAAAATTCTCACTTTTTTCAAACCGAACTGAATTTTTAAAAAGTGTAAATTTTCAAACTGAATTGAGCCTAACCGGTCAAATTTTTAGGTCGGTTTGGTTCGGATATATTTTCTTCCGTTTATATTAAACCTAACTGGAAATGTTTATAGTTAAAACAAAACCAAACCAAACATTTAATTTTTTGTTACAGTATCAAACAAAACCAAATTTGGTGGTTCGGTTTTTTGATTTCGGTCAATTCTTACACGCTCCTGCTTACTATTCAATTGTACATTCTAAATTTTAATCAATTCTAACTTTTAAGATCAAATAGATCCATAAGTTTATAATTTCAAATCAAATTGATCCAAACTTTTTTTATTATTCCATTTTGATTTAAATTTATTTAATCCAATTTTAGAAAGTTTTCAGTCTATTTGACCTTAATTGATCAAATTGAATCTATTTAATCACGCAGTGTAAATTAGGAATTGGAATGACCTTTATCTCATTATTCTAATGAGTTTCTCAAGTATTCTTTGAAATGTAACATGTGATGTTGAATTATAGATTTCCGCAAGAATCATCTGATAACCAAGCAGAGCTAAAAGTGAGGTCTCTCGGCCATGTTCTTCATGCCTTTGTCAATAGTCAACAAGTAGGTGTGTTCTGATAGTTCACTACATTATGCTTCTTGAAAGTGAAATATTTGGATTAATTTTATGTTTTGGCACTATATTTTAATTTCAAGTGAAAATATAATGATGTTTTCCGACTAAATTAAGCCGATATGATAATAATTGAAATATATTTTTAGAATATGATGTCACATCAGTCGTCTAAATTCAAGTACTTAAAGATATCTAAATTAAAAATTAGATATCAATTTGAAATATGTGATAGAATATAGGTAGCATTCAAGTATCTAATCCAAAAGAGTTTCTAGTATATTGTGTCCGGTTATAAATTAAGTTGAAAAACTTATTTTGTTCTGTTATAGGTTATGCTCAGGGAAGTCACAGCAATCCACAATTTAATCTCCAGAGTACAATTTTTTTGAATGAAGGAGTTAACAATGTCTCCTTGCTTAGCGTGATGGTCGGAATGCCGGTATTATCTCGATCAAGATTACATTTACAATATTCACATAATATATATTACCAAAACTTCTCAAATTCTATGTTTCGTTGTTCCGTTCCCTTTACTCAAAAAAATATTATTTGGTTCATTTTTCTGTTTTGGCAGTTCTTTTTTCTGACCTTCATCGTTGGATGATGATGATGATAATAATAAAAAATACATTTGTTAAAAGGATTCAGGAGCATATATGGAAAAAAAGGTAGCCGGATTAAGGAAGGTGATGATTGAAGAAAAACAGGGTAACAAGGATTTCACCAACTATTCATGGGGATATCAGGTATTCTTCAAGATTCTAATCATATCATTTTAATGATGCTATTGAGTTAAATTTTATATTCGGCTTAATTGTAAATTAAATTACGAATTTTAGTGCGAGTTTATATAATATATGAAATCAAAAATTTGATACATTCGGTTGTCAAATTTTTATATTTTGACAAATCTGAACATCAAGTTATTTTCCATTGAAATTAACGATGTGAACATTAAAATATGAACTTTTTCGGAGCCACATAACTTTATTTTAATGGAAAATATATCGGTGTTTTGATTTACTAAAAATATTACGATTGATTTTGCAAACTTTTAAAGTTCGTATTGTAATTATAAAATATTCAAATAATTTTATTTTTTTTGGCAATTAACTCTTTATATTAATACTCGCTACACTTTGATCCAGGTGGGTTTAATTGGAGAGAAGTTACAAATATTCTCAGAGCAAGGTTCAACTCAAATTCAGTGGGCTAATCTTTCTAATAATTCTCACAGTCCACTCATATGGTATAAGGTACTATTCAATTTAATTATTTTGAATTATTATTAGTAAATTTAAATTACTATTAGGGAAGTTGTGATTGGGTTTAACTGATCATGCATGGGTGACAGACACTATTTGACGGTCCAGTAGGAGATGCACCAGTGGCTTTAAACCTTGGTTCCATGGGAAAGGGTGAAGCTTGGGTTAATGGCCAAAGCATTGGAAGATATTGGCCTTCGTATCGTTCACCAGATGGATCTTCACAGTTATGGTATGACATGACTGCTCAATTAGAAAATTTTATTTTGTTTCACAAAAATATTACCTCTTTTTAATTATAAAATTCACTGATGTGAAAGTAATCGACCATCTATATTGCTCATAAATTTGTTAAAATCTTACAACATCAATAGTTCTTTCTCCTTTTCTCATTTGCCAATCCTTTCCAACAAAATATGTGCTCACTTGGTTCAAAAATGTATAATTTTAAAAAAGTATATTTTTAAAAAATTAATTATTGAAAAAATTAATATAGATAAAATCAATATTAAATGTAGAAATATAATTGTATTTTAATTAATTTAACTAAAAAAGTAGAACTTACCTACGTTTTATTAGAAAAGTCATTTCTCTAATTAAAGGGAAGTCAACCCCTCAACTTTCTGAAAAGTGAATTAACAAAAATGAACCAAATAAAAAAAAAGCAATTTTCCGGAAAATTAGAGTTTCTTAATGAGCTTACTCCAATCAAGTGAGGCCAAATTTTATAGGTTGGATGTCCATTTTTAAATTTTTATAGTCTCTAGAGGGATTAGTTTATTATTCAATTTTTCTAGTTAAAATAAAGTGAATATGTCAATAGTTTCATACATCACTTATAAAATACACATATGATTGTCTTTCTTTTAAAATTTTGAAAATATTTTAAACTTTTGAAACTATAACTATAAAGAATAATTGTAGAGAAGGAAAATCATGATCTATATATTTTCTCCGGCTGTCAGAATAATATATATTTTGATATATATATACCATTATTTTTAAATAAAAAATAGCCCGGATACTAAATTATAAAAGTTAATGATTACTTTTATAAAATTGTAAATTTTATATTTTATTTGTAAATCACGCTAAAATTTTGTAATTTAATTTATATTTAATCCTATTTATAATTTATTTTTGTAAAGAAAATACCATTTCACTTTTTATTTCAACATTTATCTTTTTAGAATTTTAGAATTTTTATGTGTGTGTAATATAATTCATTATATATTTGATTTAACTAAGGATTTTTTTATTTTAATTTATATGAAGAAGAAATAAATAAATAAATCTAAAAAACTTTGGTTGATCGTAGGTACAATGTGCCAGGATCTTTCCTGAAACCCAAAGACAATCTATTAGTCGTATTAGAAGAATTGGGTGGGAACCCTCTTGAAATATCAGTGGACAGCGCATCAATTTCACAGCTATGCAGCCACGTCAGCGCCTCTCATCTGCCACCTGTGCTAAGTTCATGGAACAAAAGCAGCAATACATACAAGAAATTGCAGCATAGAAGGAAGGCTTCAGCTGAATTGAATTGCCCTTCAAATTCCAAAATTTCTAACATTTTATTTGCAAGCTATGGCACTCCACTTGGTACCTGTGGTGGAGATAGTTTTGGTGTTGGAATGTGTCACTCTTCTTCTTCAAAATCCATTCTTCAAAAGGTAATTATGCTTTCCCACATCATTACTTACATAATATAAAAAATTCTACCAAATCATATAAATTTAGAGTAAATGTCCTTTAATTTGTATTTAATTAATCTAAAAATATAAAATATTATCCTTAATTGATAAAACAATCGAGAGTATTTGTCCTTAATTGATCAAAATAGCTGAAAGTGAATTATTTGACTCTAAATTACAAATTCTGAAACCGGATTGACCTTCACTAATAATTCATTGATAACTAAATTTAGTTAATATTTAATTAATGTATTATTTAGTAATTGATTATTTTTGCTCAATTACATTTTGTATCATGGTGTTAATAAAAAGTTCTATATTTTATTCATCAAAAAACAAATTCTATATTTTACATGGTGAAATAAGTTCAAACTAAGTATTTCTCGAAACGTTTTGCAAACTTTATAAACTCTTTTTATTAGTGAGTTTTGATTGTGATTTGTTGCAAAACTTATCAGGCATGCCTGGGGCAGAGGAGGTGTAAGGTTCCTGTGTCCAGTAAATACTTTGGAGGTGATCCATGTTCGGCAAATGAAAAATCATTGTTGGTAATTGCACAATGCAAATGATAAATTTTTTTGTATTTCTTGATTATCTGTAAATTTTTATATTTTTATGGGAACCCCTTAAAAGTAAGGGGACTGTTAAAGCCACAAACCATAATGTTCATTTTTATTTAATTTAGTTCCCATCAAATTATCAATTTATTACTTATTGTTTTTATTTTACAAAGGCTTATATTCTTAAATAGTTCTTAATTTAAAAGTATGATTCATAAAAAAGAAATTAAAAGTATGATTTAAATTAATACTTAATTAAATGGATGTCCACATATTGCACATATCAAATTAATAGTACATAGATAAGAGAGATTTTTAAGTAGACTAAGTCTACCACGTCATCCGTGTACTAGCCTATCACATTATGACACGTCATTAAAATAGTGGTACTATCGTAATTTTATTTATTACTTATTTACATTTTTGAATAGTAATATTACGATAGTGCTATTATTGGAGGAGATGTCAGCTGTTGAAGCGACGAGAACAATGGGTGCAAAGGTGATACAAAATTGGTGCAGAGGCGACGACAATTAAAACTTTTTATGATTAGAGTATGCGATAGAAAAAATAAGACTTAATTTCTTAAAAAATCCTCACCTTACACTTTTTCTTCGTTTATACCCTGACCTTGTAAAAACACCATTTGTACCCAATTTTGGGTTTTTATGTTTCATCTCCACCCAAAAATATTAAATTGTACTTTTTTCATTTGGAAAAGAGTTTAAAACATACTTTTTTCTATTTTAAAATATACAAATAAATCCTTAAATTTAAAAAATAATCAAATATATCCAAATAATTAATTAATTATTTTTAATTTGATAAAATAATAAAAAATTAAAAAAATTATTATTATTTTTAATTTTTTGTCGGAAATATTTTTAAAAAAAAATTAAAAAATTTTAAAAAAAATTCGAAATATTTTTTAAAAAAATTTAAAAAAATTATTATTATTTTATTATTTTTTGAAAAAGATGGTATTTTTATATTATTAATAATATTAATATCTAATTAGTATATAAGTTAAAAATGAAGGATTGTTTTAAACTTTTTTTCAAATGAAAAGAGTACAATTTAATGCTTTGGGTAGAGATGAAACATAAAAACTCAAAATTGGGTACAAATGGTGTTTTTACAAGGTCAGGGTATAAACGAAAAAAAAAATACAAGGTAGAGGTTTTTTAAGGAATTAAATTAAAACTTTTTATGATTAGAGTATGCGATAGAAAAAATAAATAAGAGAGAAGCATTATTATTTGGCGAGAAAGAAAGAAGAAAAATGAAAGAAAATATTAGTATGATTTATTTGGTGAGAAATAAAGAGGAAAGATGAGAGATAATATTATATTTTTTATATTAATATGTAAAGTAATATCACTATATATGTTGAAATATTATTGGGTATTATTTATTATACTAGTTTCGCATTACGTGCTACGCTCGTGGCTCGTAACGTAATTCGTCAATGAACATATTAGTAAATTATTATAATTAT
The DNA here is from genome assembly GCF_937616625.2 of Mercurialis annua. Lineage (NCBI taxonomy): Eukaryota > Viridiplantae > Streptophyta > Magnoliopsida > Malpighiales > Euphorbiaceae > Mercurialis > Mercurialis annua. The sequence goes on from NC_065570.1 coordinate 68,221,304, forward strand.
ATTAATTTTTTATTTATAATTAATATTAAATTAGTTAAGAATTTTTATAAAAATAAATATAATATATTCGGTTATTAAATTTTTTTTCATACTGAATTTATTATTTTTTTGGTTTTATAATAATCATAATTAAATAATTAATGATATCTTTAAAAATAATAAGATAGAAATTTAAATAATACTATATTGACCAAATACATTATTTTTAATTTTATAATTCAATCAAACTAAAAGATAGACATTCCTACTAATTTGGAGACAATTTAGTTATTTTTTACATACTAAAAAATAAATTGGAGATAATTTAGCTACCTATTCTAATTAGGACTTTAATTACAATAATATTAATTAAATAACTAATTAGTTAATGACTATAAAACCTTTATTTAGTAGTAAACTGAAAAGATTATTCAGTAAATTTGCCTGTTTCCCCCATCCGTATTTTTATATATAGTATAGATATACTACTTAATGACATGTTATAACTTAAATTGAAAAGAAAAAAATAGATTATTGACAAGTTATAATTCAAATGATATAAGTATTGGATAATAAACTATGTATATTGTGGGACAAAATTTTCTTCCAACTTGAGTTGCAGAAATGTCTTGCTACTATAAATGTATCATTTGTTGATAGGCAGTGGTGCAGTGCAATTAAGAAGCACGGAAACTTCGACAAAGTTGCGTTTCCCGTTTCGGAAACGTTTTGGAAATCGGAAACTCTTGGACACCCGTACGAAACGTTTCGGGCCGTTTCCGTAAATAATAAAAATTAAAAATTTGTAAAAAATTTAAAATTATTACCCACAAATAAAAAAATCTAACTAGTTACCCATAAATTTTACATTCGTATTGCCCACAATACATCAAATATACTTATTTGTGTTGAATTATATTATATTTTTTTATATATTTATAAAATTTTAAATATTTAGTATATTAAAATGAATTATTTTGTTAATTATGATAAATATTTAGATAATATTTTTATAAATATCCCTATATTTTTGTTATTTACACGTTTCCCCCACGTTTCGTGTCCTTCATTTTGAAAAAATTTCGTTTCTCCGTGTCCGTATCGTTTCCGTTTCCCGTTTCCGTTTTTCCGTGCTACCTAGCAGTGCAATAGACAAAAATTGGTAGAAGTTAATTTCTTGTACACGCGCTCCAAATTATATAGTCATATACATCATCGAATGGACTGTGAAGTCAGATGTTACGGAATCAAAATTGACGAAGTTAGTATAATACAGAGCGTAGGAAATATTGAGATATTAAATGGAAATTTGAAGACAGTTGGGATAATTGATTAAAGTTTAAGAATAATTAGAGAAGAGAAGAAAGTTTATGGACCATTAGAGAAATTAGCCTCTGTTTTCCCAGGAAATGTTGCTCCGAAATAAGCTCCTTATTTAGTATTAGTACTACTATTTTATTTTCCTTCCGCATTGAAAATTTCGCAAGTGTCGGAAATTCTACAAAATCTTAAGCCTGCAGTGTTGTGGATAGGTTGAATTTAGTTGGATTCCTCAGAAGAACCTGAAATGGACGGACCTCCTGTGGATGATCTATGCTCGGTATGCCATGGCAGATTCAAGGTCCCTTGCCAAGCCAATTGCTCTCACTGGTTTTGCGGTACTTTCTTTTCTCTCTATTTCTTTTTCCAATTTTTTACGATGTAAATGGTAACACTTCAAATTTTAGCGCAATTTGTTAAATTAAAATAGCTCTGGTTCCTGTTACATTTATTGATAGATGATTGACTGAAATTTTAACCTAACAATTTGGTATTCACAAATTAGAATCTTATGCAGAAAAGCTTTCAAAATTGGTTTATGGAGCAATCGTATGTTGTGAATTCTATAATAAGATCAATGCAAGCATGTTAAATAAGTAGCATTTCCTTGCAGTGTTGTAGAACAATGAATTATTTTACTAGTTCCATCATAACAAGATTAAACTATCAATATACGTACAAGTTCCTTTTATCCAATTGTCATTGTACTGAAATTTGTATAATGCATCTTTTTGTTCATTGCAATAAGGTGATTGTATTATGCTTGTATGGCATCATGGATCTGCAATTCAACCTTGTAAATGCCCGCTTTGTCGTCGCCAAATTACATTGTTGGTTCCTGGTGAAGCTGCTCAAAGGGAGCGTCACAACCCTGATGTTGCTGAGATTCTGCAAAAGATTCAAACGTATAATCGTCTTTTTGGTGGACGTTCTAATAGCCTCATTCAGGTGTGTCTGTGTACATGCTTTCCCATCTTTTCTTTTGCTTTTAATAATTACTTTGTGGTGCTAATGATTTTTTGGTAGTGAAGATATTGTTATGTATTTGTAGCAATGCCTCGTATCCTAGAGGGTCATGTTAGAGTTTCACAAATGGTTTGAGATGTCAAAAATATGGACATGACAACATTTTAATCTATAGGTTGTCTTTTAGAATCCATTTTTCTTGTGTAAGCATGTTCTAATGAGTTGCTTCTATGCTGTACTTGTTTTTCCCTATATCATTTGTTAATTTTTTTTCTCTTTCACTCATCTATAGTTAGATCTCTATTTATATATATAATTTTCATAAGTATTTCAAATTATAGATTGAAGCCTGCCTTTTCATCTTCATTAAGCTAACAAGTAGCTTATTTCATGAATGAATGAATGAAAATGAAAAATAAGTGAAGAAGAAAAAAAAGAGTTTTTTTATTGGTTTTGTTAGATAATTAGCTAGACAAGTTAACTATGGGTTCATTATCTACATGCAAATAACAATTAATTTGCATATAGAATGCTGATATCACTTCCACAACATGTATCCTCTTAAATACAGAGAATGCAAGACCTTCCATTTCTGCTACGTAGATTGTTACGGGAACTGACGGATCCTCAAAGATCACTTCCTCTTGTCATCAGGGCACGCATCTATATTGCAGTTAAGTATATTTTCTTTTCATCTCTTTTGGATTCATAACATTTAATTAAGTTATCAACTATGCTGTAAGCACCTTTGTGTTCTTTGCTTGCAGTTTTGTAGCTCTCATCATTAACACAAGAAAACTTTTGACTTTATTTTTTAATTTTCAAATTTTTTATTCTTGAATATGTTTTTATAAGTTCTACGAGCTCTTAGGAACTTATGTTGTTGAACAAATTTAAATCTTTTTTAGTCGTGTGCATTAACTCAAAGATGAAAAGCGCATCGAAGGTATGGGCCGTATGGCCGTAGACGGGATGGGTTAGCTCAAGTGGTAAGAGCGTCCCACCTAAGATCAATAGGTCTTTACTTCGAGTCACTATTGGGGTGGGAGTTAAATCTTTTAATCATCTTTTAAAAAGAAGAGAGAAATAGAAGGTATGGCTGTGAAAAATGTAAAAGAAGGATTCAGTCAATCCAACAGTTTTACGATTTCTAGTTTAGTCGTGTCCTATGATTGAGTTGATTGATAAACTTGGAGACTGAACCTTTCAAACTAGGATGTAAAGTGAGACTAATAGTCTCTGCATAGAAGATAGGTAAGAAGCTCCATTAACTATCTCTACTAGATTTTGAGGAAGTGAACCTCAAAGATCACTTTCTGTTGTTATTACTTATTAGCGCATATATCAATATAAACCCAAACCTTTGCGGGCTGTTGCAATTTAACCAAAACTTTTAATTTTTGTAATAATGTCCCGATTTCATCATTTCGTTGCAATTTTAGCCAAATTTTTTCTAATCAATTCAATTTTTAGTTGAATTTATAAATTAACTTCGTAATTAGCAAACCTCATTTTTCAGAATTTCAAAATTTAACTTCTAGTATGAAAAATATCAAAAATAACGTTACAATCTAATTCTAAATTCTCTAATTTTTCGGTGGTTAAAGCAAAAAAAACAAATGAGTTTGATGCTAAAAATGACAAGAAAAACCAAATACTGGTAATAGTTATTGTATTGAGGTGAAAGATTGAAAAAATTAAATTGATTGAAAAACAAATGGCTAAAATTGCAATGTATAAAAATTCATTTTATAAAAAATCGAACCAAACCATACTAAAAAATTTATTAGTAAAAATTGAATCAAATCGATTTAAAAATATCAATATTTTGAACCAAACCAAAAACCAAAATTCTTTATTATTTCAACCTGAACCGAATTGATTTTTTCAATTCAATTCAGCTATTCGGTTTGGTTCGATTTTTGCCCTCCTATTTCAGAGAACATCTATTATCTATTTGAGGTTAGACTCTTCTTATAACCTCTGTGTCTTGTCTAGTTCTATTTATGACCGGTGAAGAATATATGCAGAAAACCAGCTGTCCAAGTCTTTTTTCACCAAATCATTATTCATCCATTCGTATCTGATTGTTCTAACATAATTTGAGGGTAGAAATACGTACTTACGTAGAGATATTCTTACTCTATTTCGTGTTGTCTGCAGACGATACTAAGTGGCATTTACATTCTTAGTCCTGTAGACATCATTCCAGAAGGTGTCTTCTCTAATCTCTCTCAGTTTAATGTGTGTTTTTTTAGTAAAATTTACTAATAATGGGATCTTTTGTGTAGGTATTTTGGGTATAGTTGGCCTTTTGGATGATTTCCTTATAGGACTTATTTGCTTCCTTCACGTTGCTGCCATTTATCGATCAGTATTACACTTCAGACATGGAGGTTCATGAGTTGATTTCTGGTTCCTTTGCTGTAATCTTTGCATTAGTTGTCATGTAACTAAATTTAGATTAATGCTATATAACCCTCCTTTTTAACCCACCTTACTTAACCCACCTGACATGGCAATCAAATAGTGGGTGCATTTAAAGTTGTTTTTTGAGATATACACTTTTGGGGAGAAATTGGACGAATTTATGAATGAAATTTATACTGGCCATTTACTATGTTGAAGTATCATAATTTTATATGGATGTGTGACATTTTTTAATTAGGCGTGAGTGAGCATGTGATGCAGAAATTAAATTGATCAAAGCCACGACTGTCGCTATTCCTATTTTTTTTATTATTATTACCATTAAATAGTAGTATTATAAATCTATTGTTGGTAGTGTACAAGTTCCTATAAGCTTGTTTACAATTGAAAAATGTACATCTTTTTTCTCACGTAAGTTTTAAAGCTATTTAATCTGTTTTACAATTGAATTTGTTTTTCGAAGGATATGTTTATCTTTTCTTTTCTTTCAAATATTAAGTCTCACAATTTAAAAAAAAAAATCTAAGGACTTGGTTTTTCCAACCTAATCACCCACTGTTATGGGTTGGTTCAGGGATTTATACTTATTTATTAAACATAAATAATTTTTTATTTAAGCAAGCAAAATTAGAAAGCAAATGGATGAGCCAATCAAATGGTCTGATTATACAAAATCCATAAGCAAGAATATTATTTTGTATAAATGATTTGAAAGAAAATAACTAATACATAATATTGGTAAATATTTGAATTCCACATATACATAAGCAGAAAATTGTTCTGTACGCGCAACCAAAAACATATTAATATTCATTCAACAAAATAAATTTACAACATGATTCAAAATAAAAATAAAAATTACAACACTCTTTAATTTCAATCAAACTGCTCTGTGATATTACCCGTGACTCAAAGAATTTCAAATACATATGTTACAGAAATTTACAGTCTCAACAAATTACATAGACTTGAGCAGTTCTTCGTACCATGCTCCATGAACACTGCATGAAACAGTTGCCATCACAATTAGAATTTCAGCAGCTTCCATTACACTATCTGCAACAACTGCTGCTCCGATCCGCTGAAGAGCTGTCACCACCAGCTGCCTTCCTTTATACCCACTCCCTCCGAGAACCGCGCATCTCAGAGCTAGATAAGCACAATGGGACACGTGTGCAAATATTGCATCCTCAGCCTGCAAGCTCTTCTGTAACATGCTTTTGATAATCTTTTGCTTCGCTTGGTGATTATCAGTATCAATCATAGAACTACCACCTTTTAATGCCCCACTTACTACGGTAACTATTTCTGATATTCCTGCATCATTGACATGGTCCAACAGCTCAGATAGTTGCTTGGTGCACTCGGATATAGTTTTTTCCACGTCCAGAAAGTTGGTCACTAACTTCTCAGTCACAAACATCTGTCGGAGGATCAACATGCTGAAAACAAATAGGGGATCGCAGTTGTTTCAGCACAAACATCTATATAGGTTATAATCAGTATTACACGGAAACAGATGCTGAAATGAAAATCCTAAAATGGAAAACAGCATAACGCCATTTTTACAAGAGTTGGTTATAGATATACAATACAGTTTTGTAGTTCTAAAAGCATTTCGGAAATGGAAATGAAACGTCGAGACGTCGGATTCAACATGTTTCTGTGCAATGTAGGTTATAACTAACATTCCAATCATAACCAACCTGGTAGAGATAACTATAATTTTCTGAAATTGTGATTGGACAACTCTGAGCTTGGAAAGATTGAGTTTAACTGTTTCAGGCAGAGCTTCCGAAGTCAGCCCTTGCATCCCACTCACGAGTTTTAACAGGATGAGCCTCACAAACATATCCATCCTTTCTCCCTTGCATTCTGGTTGATCACAACCTAACAAAGTATTTTTAAACATAACAAGAGTAAGTTCAATTTTCTATAGTGACTTCAAAACAATGTAAAATTTACACTAAGAGTTGTTAACTGAAATAAACCTGTATCTGAAGATACAGCTTTTAATGCTACTGTAATGGTGCCACCGGTTCGAAGCGTTTTTGGTATCACTTGGGTAGACCCAGTGTCACTTGCAAGACCCAATAGAGAATCCTTGTACTCATTCCACTCCTGCTCTGCAGTCGGAAGAATTGCGGAAAGCAATTGCTTCGTTAATATTAGAGAAGGTGAAGCATCAGCAGGTGGCCCGTATCTATCGCAGAAAGCTCTTTTTAGATATTCCAGACCAGCAGATCCCTTGATAATTGGCTCCACAAATTTCAAATGAGCTTTACTGATTTCTTTCTTAAGATCCTGTCAATACACAACCAATGCAATGTAAGATGCAATGGAGAGAAGTATGGTACATTATTGGAAATTAATAAGGATGGAATGTGGTGGGAACAAGAGATAGAAAAAGCATTTTCTCTGGATTGGAGTAAAAGTCACGTTGTAATTTATTTTAATTAATGATACCTACTGCAAAAAAAGTTTGCATTTTATTTTGCTCATAATCCATCAACTTAAACGGAGAGTAAAACGGGAAAGTTAATAACATGTGAACTGCCTTAGAAACCCTTGAATATTTTGAGTTTACAGTCAGGGTTTGGATATTTTGGATAATCTACAGGTCAAAGTAAGTGTATATTTTTTGAGGTAAACTGGGCTTTTATAATTACGGTATCACCTATGTTTCAGACATAAAGACACCACTTATGAGTTATGATGCACTTTGTTTAAGATAAATATTTTAATTTCATTGCGAGGCCGTGGCACCTTTCTGTCTGGTTTATGTAAACACATGATCTTCATGTCAGTTTTGGCATAATAAACATTAAGATTCCAAGATGTGGCAAACTATAACACCAGTTACACCACAACGAAATGTATCTTTGAGGCAGTATATCTGAACAGTCCCTAAAACATTGTTCATTATAGCACCACTTTAATAATCTAGATGCGATTTTAGTAATATCGAAACATAACTATTTTAGGGGCTATTTTTAGCCGTCGCTAAAAAAATAAATTTGGGACAGTAAAAAGCTTCTCTACCTTCTTTAAATATAATATGATATTGCTAACTAAACCGCCCCAAAAATTGAAATTCTCTTTAATTAAATGTAAAAGCAGAATAATCCCTGATACAAACTCAATATAGCCTCTTTCTACTACCAACAATTTACAATCCTATTAAACCGAATTTCACCTCTCCTAATTAATCTATGACTGCATCACAATCACCACACTACACCAAATATAACAAAGCTCAACATACCCTTAGCTGCAATATCATCAATTCTAACAATAACAGACCATAAAATATAATTGGTGGAGTCTATGTTGAGGTTGTATGAGTTATTATTCTGCTTTCACATTTTATATAAAAAATATTCAACTTTTGCGATCGTTTAAACTACCTCTAAAGCAATATATAATTTTATATTTAAGAAAGGTAGAGATGGTTTTAACTACTCTAAATTTAAATTTCACCACAGTTAAAACTGCCACTACAATAGATCATCCCTACAAATAGTTCCCTCTCGGCAGTTACTAAAATTGTTCCTACAATATCATGGCGCCGTAATCAACAACGTTTTATGGTATTTTCGAGAACAACTAACACTTCTAGGGACAGTTTAAGTTGCCACAAGAAAATGAATATACCGCCCCAATAGTTACATTTTGTTGTAGTGAAATTAGAAAGAGACAAACTAATTAGTACAATGTTAAAGGTAAAAGTGAAAATGGGATGCAAGTTAGGTCAGAATGTAACTGTAAAAATAGATTTAGGCACAATAATTTAGGATATTCTACTGAAAAATAATCCAGAAGAAATAAAAAAAATTATCCGAGTTTATGGCCTATATATCATTTATTCCAACTCTACTAGGGAGCCAATAGCTAGGGCACTAAGCAAAACTGTAACTTTTTAAGTGTAAACGAAAAACACTGAGACTTGAGGCATACCTGAATCTCCCGTAGGACATTGCGTAAACCTTTAATCATTAAAAGGGAAAATGAGGAGCTTGATTTATCTCCAGCTTCAGATGTCTCTTCTAGTTCTCTTAGTAATTTATTATGGGAGCTTTTTATCTCCTCATCATTTGCTGGAGCAGAGAGTTTTTCTATAGTGACCAATGCAAACTCTAAACTCTTTCTAAGATAATCCATATTTATAATGCCTGATTTCAACACCTTTAAGGAAGGAAAATGGTCAGCACATGATACGAACCATCTGAATTTAATACCATATAGGCTTGAATAAATATGAACCGTACAATTTTAAATACCTGTGAAAGCCCATCTACATCAACAGTCTCAACAATCTCCTGTCTCCAACTCTGAGGAGACATCTCACATAAGTCATCCCTAACTTCCTTCATGAGTTTAAGAATCCAGCTAAAATCAGGCTTGTCTTGTTTAATGGATTCCATAACACCATTCCAAAATGCATTTTCCATTGTCTCTCTGACTTTTTCCTGCAGAGAGGTTCATGCAAGAACTTATGAAGATTGTAGTTGCCGTCTATTGAAGAAGAAAAAATAGCAAGCCATTGACTAAATTAAAAATCTGACAGAAACAGATTTTAATGAAACAAGCAAAATGTTACGAGGTTTCCTGCCATCCTACAGCCTATTACTATTGAATGATTAACCAAAGAAAAATTCTAAATTAGAAAAAAAAAAAAGCAAATTATGACGATTTCTACATATCTATTCCTTTTTACTAATAGACAACCTGGTGATCTCATAGCAAATGGAACTGATTTAGAATGGTATACAAACAAACCTTAACAGTGTTCTGATCTCTATCCACAGCATTAAGATTATCTGTGACTCGGTGATGATGTTCATGGATAATTTCGTTTACCAGTAATTCATTCTCAATACGCAAAGTCGAATCAGAGCTCTGATTGCTATTGGTGATACTTCTCGGAGAAGGACCATTTTCTCTGCTTGACAAAGAATGATCAGATGAGTTTATGGTGCTACCAGAAGCTTGGCAGCCTTCAGTTACAATAATTGGTTCCATGGATATGGGAATTGCTGGTCCCTTCAATGGACCAGTTAGACCAGAAGCAGAAGAATTTGTAGAATATTCTGATGGACTCCCAGATTCCTTGCCTTCAATAAATTTAGACCGAACTTCAGCAAGTGCATGTTCTAGATGTTCAAGACCAGCACTACCACTAATATGCTGCACATTTTCCCTCAGAAGATTTTGCTCATCGAGACCCTAATCATGATCAAAATGATCGAGGAACATATTAGCCTAGGAAAAATTCATTTGACAGTTTTTTTAAGTCATTGGTTCGCCAGGTGCCATACCTGCTTCTTGATAGCCTCCTTATAATGAAAACGACCTCCATCATCCCCTAAAGTCAGCTTGCAAGTTTTCATCATAGAGAGTTCAAGCTGGCAGGAAGCTCTTATCAAATCATCCTCTAACAGTTTAGCATCCTTTAACTTCCACACTACAAACTGATGCAGGTAAGGGCACCATGCTTTATCATAAGCTTCCAGCTGAGATCTGAAAGTCTTTTGGTTTTGAAACGAAGAAGTTATTGCCTCTTCTGAAGTTTTAATGGGGCCATGGGTTACAGTTTTGACCAAAAGCTCAAACTCTCGGACCATATTACCTGCAGATTCAGTAAGAGTATTCTCGTGCCTACTCTGTCCATTAAGAACTACATTTGGGTGTCCTAATATCATATAAGCACATAATAATACTTTGACGGGATACCTTGAAATATTTACAGATGTTTGTGCTTCCTCTTCAATAGGCTTCACTGTTCTTGCTCCTCTTTCAATAGTATTCCTAAGAAGGTGATCAATGTTCTGTGGAATGTATTGACTACCCCCAATTGTTTCTGATAGTCTGAGGCAAGATTCCAGACGTTTGACCAAAGCTCCCACAGTCTTGACGGTCATTGAGGACTCTATACATGTAGCAAGCTGCTCAAATGACATTGATTTAACAGATTCTTCATTGATCTCTAAAGATAAGTAAGCTCTTGCCAAAGAGATGGTAGTTTTCTTCATTTCCACAAAGCGCCTCCCGTACCTGTTAGATTCTCACACAAAAAGACGATTATATTACATGTGTTGCCAGAAATAAAAAAATCACAGAATAATTTTCTTGTATAATGCATGATTGTTTTTTCTGTTTATTAAATAGATCTCTAAGCCTAATACAACAAGTGCAGATCCAATTGATAAAAAAATGCAACTAAGGGATAACCATTGCAGCTTTTGTTAGTTCATAAATCCATTATCTAGCTTAGATGCTGCAGAAACATCATTGTTCCCTAAACCGATAAATCATGAAATTTGTAATCACAAGAAAAGAACTGAAGAAAACACAAGAACAGCATGTTGGCCAAACGAATGAATCAGAAAATAGCACTTGCCGTGGTAACATTCTGGAAAGCCGCGGTTGCTCATTAATCAATTTTGAATCAACATGGAGGTGGCTGACCTCGCTTCTTCTCTGTCTGAAATCCTCTTCCTTTTCTCTCTTAGCCTCCACATAATCATATCAAAATCTCACAATAAAAGACCAGAATTGTGAAAAAGACATTGCACATCAAGCATAACGGTTTTTTTCAGCAGACTTTGAAAATAAGGGCAGCAAAGCAGAAACTGAAACAAGTCGACTTATTCCCAAATACCCTGCTCGGAATCATCTACATGAATTCAATTACATCCATTCCATAAAAAATCATATCAATTGACGCAGTATTCCATTTCATTCGAAACTCCTTCTAAGTACCTAATTTCTTTAAGTTAAACCAGAGAGTTCAACAAGCGAGAAATTTAACATTTATATTACATTATAGAGCTAGCTGGTAAATCAAATGAAAATTCCAAGAGATCCTTGTTATATTTCAGATAATTCCTGTGTTCTAAAGGTCGAAAACTAAGTAACCAAAAGAAATCTATAACTCAATAATATAAATTAACTGTAAAACACCTACAAATTCCAAAATCTAATATCCTGTATCAAACATACTATTTAAAGAGGACGCAAAGCCAGCTAAATGGAGATAGATATATACCTGGCGACGGAGATCCGCCTCTTTGAGCTTAGCCTCAATATGTTGGGCTGAGAGAGGGGTTTTAGCCTCGGCAAGTAGAAGATGCCGTCGCAATCTTCGTGGAGGCGCCTTTAACGGAGGGGAAAGAGAAGAAGACGATGTCGTTTCGTCATCGTTTGCTGGAAAATTTAACACCACTGCTCTTCTTGAAATTCTCTCATCTTCTCCCATTTCCACTCTATTGATTGAATTTATAATGTATACTGTAAAAAAACACAGATCTTTCAGCTAATTTGATTTTCTGAAACTTAAATCAGTTGCAATGAAGAACGAATTGCAGACAGAAATATCAGTACTAACAGGAACCAAACTAGCTTGAACTCTTTGTCGGGCAATTAATTTAATTTAACGGCTCCAGGTATTTCGTTCGTCTATAATGTATTTTTTTCTTTTGAAAAACTTGCAAATGAATACATAAATTTTAGTATTTGCATCACTTAAATCCCCTTTTTTTTTGGTTGAACTGAATCACTATTAGTTAAAGAATATAAAAAATTTAAACCTTTTCTTGTGATCGATTAATGCTTAAAATTAAAAATCCTTATTCGTGTTATTGTATCGTAAATGAATTATGTATCTATTTAAATATAATACATATCCAACATGTGAATTATATAGTTTTCAAACTTCAACTTTCAAACCTATACTACATTTATCCAATGAGTTAACACGGTACGAACTGTCATTAATAAATATATCGCGCAGATCAAAATTTACGC